>NW_005199466.1:0-1995 GCF_000372725.1 Emiliania huxleyi CCMP1516 | reverse complement strand
CCGCGTTGGGGCCCGGAAAACAGTGACCCCGGGACCTCGAAAACCCCCGCGTTTGGGGCCGTTTGGAACCAAAGGCCCCCCTACGGCTCCGATAGCGTTTTTCTTTAACGGGCCCCACCCCTGGGCCCCGGATGACGACCCCGCGCTTGGCCGGCTCGAAGTAGACCGGGACCGCGCAACGCTTGCTGCGGTTGCCCCGGGCGTCGGAGTGGTGCGACCAGCGTCTTCCCGCGGGCCGACATCCTTCTGGATGAAAAATCGGCCCTCCCCGGGTAAGGGGTGGTTCAGGGGTTGAGCGTTGAGGCCCCCCCCTCAACCATCTGGTTGACGGTTGAGACCCCCCTTTAGTTGTTTGTTGAGGGCTACGCCTATTCACAGGCTCGCGCGTGATCACAAGATAAACTGGATGTCAGGAGACGGATACAAGTCGATGACAATGTGCGCGGCAGGACAAACCAAACATGAGACGGTTACACAAGGACGGTCAGGCTACGGTCAGGAAGTAGGTTTGAGTTCACACTCTCCAACACTCCCCCATTGTCTCCGCAGTCTTCATGAATGAGGATGCGGCAGACAACAACAGCAGAGTGTGAATGTGCCTGAGCGTAGGTATGCCGGTTACCCGCCGTAAAAGCCGCCGAGGCTCGCTGCACCGGGCGGTCACGATTTCGAAAGGCAGCGAACGCAGGCGGCGGTGGCATAGGGGCACGCACCCACAACACCGAGGCGCGACAAGAGACAACCCAACACACAACACGGACAGAGGCGGTGGCGTCTCGGGCGACGGCGGTGGGGGTAAGGGGCGCGGCGTCTGGCGGTGCACCAACGGCGACGTCTACGAGGGCGAGTACAAGGCGGGTCTGGCGGAGGGGCGCGGCGTCCTCCGGTGCGCCAACGGCGACGTCTACGACGGCGAGTACAAGGCGGGTAAGTTTCGAGGGGCGCGGCGTCTACCGGTACGCCAGCGGCGAGGTGGAGTCGGGCTTCTACAAGCAGGATGCCCCCGTCGGCGAGGGCGTCATGTGGCTGGCGGACGGGCGGCGGGCGAAGCGGCTGCGTGACGGGGAGTGGGAGGAGGAGATCTCGCTGGAGGAGGCGCGGCAGACCGCCGAGCGGCTCGGGCTCCCCATCCCGTCCCCGCTGCCCGGCGCGTCCGAGGAGAAGAGAGATTCTAGTGGCGACTGCACGTGCAGACAGTATTTCTCTTCACAATGTTGCAAAAACAAACTTTGGCGAGCCAACGCAGCTTACACATCGGTCATCGCGGCAGTCGAGGCTCGAGCTCGTAGTCTTCCGTAGCCTGCAGCGCGAACTCGGAGCCCGAGCCGCAGCGCGAACTCGCCGTCTGAGCCTAGGGCAGCGCGAACTCGCTCCTGTCGTAGCCGGCACTTGGAGCACTTGGAGTGCAGTCATCAACCGCACATCCAGGGCCGGGGAGCTCAGAAGCGCACCCAGCGGGCCGGATGATTGGCATCGGGTTGCGGGCAAGAGAGCCCTAGCCCTGGGGGTGCGCGTTCGCAGGGCAAGGGCCGTAAAGTAAACACGGGTCTCCGAGGGTTGGCCCCGCGTACCGGGTTTCCCCTTAACTGCAGGACGCCCCCTCTACTCGGAGCTAATGAACACCACACTGCACGCCCCACCCCGGGGGTGCGCGGTCGCAGGGCCATAACACGTCTCCGAGGGATGGTTCCGTGTACCGGGTTACCCCTTAACTGCAGAACGCACCCTCTTCCTCGACCGTGGGGGGGTGCGCAGTCGCAGGGCCATGTCGCAGATTTTTTTCACGCGCCACGATCGCGAGCATGAGATTGCTGTTGCTCGTGCTCGCGCTCTCATCGAGCGCCAGCGCGGAGCTGCTCGGCACGCTGAGCGGGGCGATCAAGGGCGTGGGCGATGGCCGCGTCGCGACTGTCGCCTGCTGCGGCGCGAGCAAGATCGGCGCCTCCACGGTGCTGAGCGCCGCGGCGACAAAGCCGGTGGAGGTGATGCCGGGCT
>NW_005199467.1:0-1996 GCF_000372725.1 Emiliania huxleyi CCMP1516 | reverse complement strand
AGCCCTCCCCACCTGCACGAAATAAATAAATAAATAAATAAAACGGACACCTCTGGTAGGAGATGGGTAAAACACCTGCGCCACGAGCAGGATCTTGGGCTCTAGATTTCTCCGGGACAATTCTTTTTTCTAGTGTTAGTGCCAGTGCGCGCCAGTCCCGTGCCCAGTAAGTTTTGTCCGTAAAATTCGTCCCGGAAAAATAAAAATAAAACAGACAGCACAAGGGAGGGATGGGAGGACGGCGCGCCGCAAAAACGGCTTCTGTGAGAAAACGCAGCGCTACCTAGATATGTGCCAGCACCCGAGGGTTTTACCAAGCTGCCACCCACTTCACGCACACTGCGCAAAAGGCCACACCAACCAACCAACTGTTTCCGGGCCCGAGTGCGCGAAGTGCGGGACCAGCCAACCAGCCACGCTGCTCGCAACATGCGAACAAACAAAGGGCTCCAGGCCCCAAATGACGTGTGAGTGTTAGAGTTGTTTGGTATTGCTAAAAATCTCTCTCTCAACATGCGTGTCGCGCACTCACTCATTCAGAGAGAGAGAGAGAGTTTGTTGCTCATTCATGACCGGTCTCAATGCCCCACCCCCCTGCGCGCGGGCCTTCTAGGCCCGCGGGTAGTCTCCCCCCATTCCCAGGGCCTCCAGGGCTCGCACCTCAACCTCTCACAGACCAGCGCACAGCGCCATCCGACGTATCCTTCTCAATACATGTAACAAGGGCTGTGATACAACTGAGAGAGATGATGGGATCTTCACCAAACGCAACAAGTTCAACCTGCTTCTCCACGAGAC
Organism: Emiliania huxleyi CCMP1516; assembly: GCF_000372725.1. NCBI lineage: Eukaryota > Haptophyta > Isochrysidales > Noelaerhabdaceae > Emiliania > Emiliania huxleyi. The sequence goes on along the minus strand of NW_005199467.1, from coordinate 1,198 downwards.
ATTCGGCGGCGGCTTCTCGCCGCCAGCAGTTGCAAAGATCAACCGCCTTGCGCGCAAGGCTCAACGCTCGGGCGTTGACCGCACCGCGTACCCTCCCCACTCCCGCCTCTCATTTGTGTCACACCACGCGGAACGCATCTCCATCGCTTCGGTGAAGGGGGTGAACCGTGCCATCCTCGATCGCCGTGCAAAGCTCGCTTCCGAGCTCTCACGCCGCGCGTAGGGCCCTTAGGGGCCTAGAGAACACAACCCCCTCTCTCTTTTCTCCCAGTAAGCTATAAGTACGTACAACTGTAGCACGAAGACATCCTTTTGGAAGTGTCGCGCCAGCGAGCTAAAGGCCGGGAACCATAACTCCTCCAACCATGGGCCAGCCACAAGCCCTCCTTGCGGCGAGCACGGTGTGGCTCTCTGGCTGGTCCCTGGGCCTCTTTGCAGCGGCGTTGTGGGAGGGCATCTGCGCGCACAGCGCCTACGACCTGCGGCGCTCAACGCCGGACTGCCTCCGCCATAAGGGGAGCGAGGTGTGTGCAGAGTTTTCTGTCGCGTGGTGCGCGGCGCCAGCGAGCATCCTGAGCCTCTCACCGCGCTGGCTCGGCGACGCGGCCGGCATGGGAGGCCCGCTGCTCACCTGGCTGCCGCTCCTGCTCGGCTCCTCCTCCGGGGGCGGCGGCGGCCGCAGCGAGGGAGAGGTGCGTGAGGCGCTGCGCCTGGCGCTGACGTGGTACCTCGCGCTGATTGGGCCGGTGCGGCACGCACACCGGCTGATGCCCGCCCGGTGGGACCCGTCGGGCCACATCTTTGTCTACGGCGCCCAACTCGCGCCGTACGCGCACGCGCCTCTAGCGCACCTCTCCCTTCCGGTGAGAGGATGGCTGGCCGGCTGGGCGGCGGTGCTCCTCTACCTCTCTGTCCAGACGGCGGCCTTCTTCCACACCCCTGGCGAGACCGCCGCGGGCTTCGCCCTCGTCGCCGCCCTGTGGCTTGCTTGCCCAGGCTGCGGCGCCAACCGCCGCAGAGCCAGACACCGAGCCCGGCAGCGGGGTTTGCGCCTGCTCCTCCCCCGCACGGGGAACTTCGCGAAGAGAGTCCGGCCCGGGCTGGCCCGTCGGGAGCGCGCGGCCCTCCCCAACAAACGGCCGGGGGTCTTGGCAGGCTCCAAACCGCCCGCCCCCGTGAAATGGGCAGCCCCCCCCCC
>NW_005199468.1:0-1997 GCF_000372725.1 Emiliania huxleyi CCMP1516 | reverse complement strand
GATGTCTCATATGAGAGGTTTTGACTCCTACCGGCTCCTGACGCTATCCCTGGCAGCTCTAATGACCAGGATCAGTAGTGCTATGATAGAGGATGCCCATACTAGCGCAGGAGCTGCCACACTCGCCCGGACCGTCCCCTTCTGGGGCCGGTTCCGCAGCCCGCGAGAGCCGACAGCGGGGCCGTGCCGCAGGTGCCTACTGCCGAGTGCCACAAACACTGCGCCGTCCCGCCATCACCTACAGGCTGTCTTGTGTGATGGTTGGGATGTCCAAACGCCACCATCTTGGCTCTTGCGACCTCAAACCCGCGAGCTGTATGGTGGTCCTGACGTCGACAGACGCCCGATGACCACGGTGAAGCTGAGCCGTAACGAGTCGACAAGTCTCGTCTGAGCCCGTGGCGGTCGCCGGCTGAGTCGCTGTGCACGGGCCGGTACCTCAGGCGTCACCTCCGCAGCCTCAGGTCTCACACTCCATCACCGCCGCCCGGACGCCGTCGGTGGCACGCTCGGCGGCGACTTTGTTGCAGCCCCACAGCGAGCGCGGCGTCGAGCCCATTCGGTCTGGTCGGTTCGCGGCACTCCCTGGGTGCCAGGGAGTGCCGCCGACACGCGAGCGGTGCTTCCTGGCAGCGCGCGCCAGCTGTGGGGCTGCAACAAACTCGAGACACGCTTTTTGGGACATTTTCGACGCTTTTGTCCCATATACTCGCACAACATGCCCGAGCCGTACTAGTGTCGTGCGAGGGATTCAATGATAAAATTCTGCTCCTGTGGTGCGGGCGACGGCTTCTGAGGAAGCCGTCGCCCGCGCCTCGCCTGTCGCGTGAATCGTGTCGTGCGACCGCCTTGGTTCTAAAATTCTTTTCCTGTTCGAGTCGTTCGGTGGGTTTGGGAAGGGGGTCGGCGAGATCCTCTGGGGGGCGGCGAACGTGCTGCAGAACAAGTTGACGCGGGCCCATTACCTCGATGAGGTAGAGGACAGATGGCTGAGGGACGCATTGGGGCGACGCCGACTCGCGTTATCATAGTTGAGACACTTGCAGGCATCGTACGACGGCGCCACCGGAACGCCCTCCTTGCGCCGGACGACACGCCGGACGTGCGAGTTGACACGATCTACAACGAGGCGCGCCGAGCTCTAATCCGGACTTACGCCCACGCACACCCGCCGCCGAGCTATCGACGAGGAAAAGGCGATCCCCGCCTCCGAATCCCGGGCTGGCAGCCGTCGCCAGGGGAGGGGCCCGTTGCGGAGTGGGAGACGGAGTGGCTCGCCTCAGGTTTCTTTTCCAGCGAAGGCGAGTGCGCGCTCCCCGAGACGCTCAAATCTGTCCGAGGGGTGGCGGCAAACGGCTGCGCGGTGAGCACAGTCGCACTCCTCTGTGTAGCGCCTCAGGGTGAAGGGGGGGCATGCCGGGTCAAGCTGAGACTAATGGTAGAGGCACCAGGGGTCGTTCTTCGCCCACAGCAGCAACTGGCAGAGCAGGCGCAACGACGCCCGCCCGACTGGGTGGCATACACAGACGGGTCGGAGGACCTAGGGAAAGCAGGGTGGGCCTATGCAGTACTCATCGGGGGCGACGCCATCGGCGATGAGGGCGCGTCGCTGACGAGCGAGGGCTACGGGCCAGTTGTCACTTCGGCGGCGCACACCCAGCCTACCTCGGCGCGCGAAAGCATACCAACAACACGGCGGAACTAACCGCCCTAGCCGAGCTCCTCCGGGCTCTCCTATCCTCGTCACCGCAACAAGCGGGATCACGCGGAGTAGTGCGGACCGATAGCGAGTACGCGGCGGCATGCATGATGGGACGGGTGACCCCCAAAACGAACAGACGGCTAGCGGAGCGCCTTCGTTCCCTCTGGCGACGCCTTCGCGCCAATCACACCGTGACGTGGAGGCACGTGGCGGGTCACAGCGGCAACAAATGGAACGACTACGTCGACGAGCTTTGAAGTACCCCTGAACTTTTGATCGATATTTTTATCGGTCG
>NW_005199469.1:0-1997 GCF_000372725.1 Emiliania huxleyi CCMP1516 | reverse complement strand
GCGCAAACGAGCCGCCGTGCCGCTGCAGCCGCATAGCGCCGCGCTGCAGCACGGCCCTCGCCTCCCACGCCGCCGCGTGCAGCCTGGCGGCGGCGGCGAGGACGTGGCGCGCCTGCCGCGGCGAGAGCGGCGAGAGCTGCTCGAAGCGGCCGTCGGCGAGCGGCTCGATGAAGAGCATCGCGCCTGCGCCTTCGAGCCTCGCCGCCGGAGGCTCGTCCTCGAGCTCCTCGATGCCGTCCAGCCCCGCGGCCACGTGCAGCCTCGCGGCGGGGATGCCGACTCTGCGCGCGCGCAGCTCGTCCGCAAACTCCGCGTAGAAGCGCTGCTCGTTCCGGATGTAGAGAAGCACCCTCCGCCGGTCGTTCCACGGCTTGTGCGCGACAAAGCTCGCAGTAACCTTCTTGAGGAAGACGAGGGAGGAGGACGGCGCCGCAGCGTCGCGAGCGTCGCGCAGGAGCGCACTGTGCGAGCCAGCCTGCCTGAGCTCGGTGCCAGGCACGATCTCACAGGCCACGCCCTCGCCATCGCGGCCCAGCGCCCGGGCGCAGAGGCCGGGCGAGAGCGGAGCACCATTCAGGTCGGTGAGCAGGCAGGAGGAGCTCGCCTCGGCCATCTTCAGGTCGTACAGGTGGCCGTCCATGTTGGGCGAGGGCTGCTCAGCCGACAGCCCGCTTCCCCGCTGAAGCAAGCCCGTGCGGAGAGCCGAAGAAGCAGCAGCAGCAGCAGCAGCAGCAGCAGGAGCTCCCGCCGCCTGCACGACGGCAGTCTCTGCCTTCTAAAAAGAATTTTAGAACTAACTTCCTCGCAAACACTGGGCCTAGACTGAGATGAGACCGCCAGTGGATGTGGGAGCCCACCGCGCACCGCGCTGCGAGCCTGTCGTGTCCCTTGTCAGGAGCAGGAGAGCCCCACCTGTCCCCCTGATCGTTCTTCCAAAATCCTGCTCGTGCAGGTGGGGACCCTGTCCTCGTCCCATCCCTCGTTTGGCGTGTCTGTTTTCTTTCTTTCTTTTACTGGGCAACTGGAGCCGAAAAGAACAGTGGGGCAAGGGCTCCCAGGGCTTCGAGGTTTTTTCAGTTGTTTTTATCGTGCGCTGCTCACTCACTATACACTGAGTGGAGAGAGAGAGAGAGAGAGTACACCACACACACAAACACTACTCCCCAACACGCGGCTAGCCAGGCCTGCCTGCTACACGATGGCGACGTTCTCAGGGTTCTGCCTGCGTGCTTTTGCTGCCTCCCGCTTGGAGTCGGCAGTAAAGCAAGTGGGTGGAAGCGGGGGCGACAGGGACGGCGGCGGCGGCGGCAGGGGGCTGGGGGTTCGGCGATGCCGAGGTGTGTGCCCATGTTTGTGCGTGGGGGGCGTTGCACGCCGCGGATCAGGCCGGGCGGCGGGGAGGAATCGGACGGCGACGGCGGCGGCAGGGACAGGGGCAGTGGCGGTGACCCAGGGATGGTGGCGACCGCCGCGAGCGGGATGCAGCCGGCGTCCGAGGCGAGGTGACAGGTGGGCGCGACCGTTGCGCGCTGCTCGAGTGAGCACGACAAAGCAGCTCTGATGCAGCCATGGTGACCTGCGTGCGCGGGGACGGCAAGGGTCGCGCCGCAGCCCGTGCTCACCGGGGGCTCAGTCTCGATGGGGAGTGGGGGGAGAGAGAGCAGAGAGAAGCCAGGCCCGCGTACCGGTAATGCGAGACGACATTGACAGTTGGAGCCGCCCGCGGCTTGCACAGCGTTTGAAAGTTGTCGGGCTACGTGCGCATGTCGCGGGCGACGCCCGTCCGCAGCTGACACGTCGTGGTGACGATGATGGCGAGGAGCATCACGGTGGTCTGGAGAGGAGCGGCACGGCCCTGCCTGGGCTCGCTCGAGTTTCCGGTCTGGGCTTGGGCGTGGGCATGGGCCTGGTTTTTTTTCTTGTATCAGGGCTTCAGAGGTGAACCTCGAAGAATTTTTTATGCGACTTCCTCGCACGACACTAGACTGGCGCGCACT
>NW_005199470.1:96061-106751 GCF_000372725.1 Emiliania huxleyi CCMP1516 | reverse complement strand
AGGAGGCCGAAATGGGCAAAACGGGATGATTTTGGTCATCCGTCAAAATATCTGAAGATCCCAATATAGGATTCTCCCCAAACCTTGCTCAGCTGATCCAGCCTGGGGGGAAGGCCAGCCCTGGGCAAAGAAACCAGTACCTCATCGGGCTTCCCTGAGCGTCACAGCTCGGTGATCGCGCCAGCCGGACACCACTGTAACGTCCGTTCCGGGCATTTGAACGCGACCTTCGGGGGCAAAGACATGGGCTCTATGGCTCAGACTGGACTCCTCTTGGTCCCTTCTGATGCCCTAGGCCACACCTGGGTCTTACCTGGGGTCCTAGGGGGCGGGCAGGGTTTGCCCCCCGAAACTGGCCCGGAGGACCTTAAAAGATAAAAAGCGCGGCCGGGCAATAACGAACGGGCCCTCAGCGGAGCTGGGAATAGGACCGCCGCGAGCGGCGTGGCGTGGAGCGGTTGTGCATCCCTCCGGGGGCCCCTCTGCGCCGGGGAGGCGTTGTTGGAGGCTAGGACGCAAGCGTCCGTCGCCCTTTTCAAACTCGGGGCCCACTCCGCTACGCTCCGACCCGAATTTGGAGGGCCTAAAAGTTTAAGGTGTTGCTGCGCAAAAGGGGTCGGACACCGGGCGCAGCTCATGCTAAGAGCTAGAAGAGGAGATAGAGAGAACAACCACCCTGTCCCGTTATTGCGTACACCAACACCACAAAACGCTCTATCTCTCCTGTCCTCACTCAGGGGGGTCACAACTACCGAGTCCCTCGACTAGCGCAGCTGGAGACGCTCCCCCTCAATCGGCATCCACCCCCACCCGCTCCAGCCCCACTTCTGCTGCCGAGAGAGCTGAATCGAAGCAAGCGAGCCATTGCATCTTGGCGTGCTCCCTGGAGCGCGGCTTTCTGCTTGGCGGCCACGAGCACGGCGGAGTCGGCGTCGTGGCGGCCACGAGCACGGCGGAGTCGGCGTCGTAGCGCGCAATCGTTCCCGCTCATCGCCCATTCCTCCCACGTGACGTGTGTCGGCCGCGATTCGATGTCGCCACCTTCATCGCCAACGAGGACTCCCTCGACTGCAGGGGGGCTCCGGCGCGGGGAGGGACTCCGCCTGCTGCGCTGGCCGACTGCGCCCTCCTCCTCCATGGGCTCGATCCGATTCCGCAGCGGCGGTGCTGCTGCGCGGGAGGCGGCCGCGGGCACGCTGGGCTCGATCAGCGGCTTTCCCTCAGTTGCTCCGAAACTGGTTGGGTAGTAGTCTAAGTTCTGAGCCTCGAGGCTGAGCGGGTCTAAGTGTGACTAGTCACGCTGGGGTGCTTACGCGGTCTAAGATCAGCGAGAGCCTCTTACATCGGCTAAGTCGGCCGTGGCACAGCCTGGGGCCAAGAGGCTCCCACCGTGATCAACGATACGGCGCTAGCCCCCAAATTTTCTTCGCCTGCGGCGGGCGCCTTCTAATCCGGATCGATCCTTCTCATGCTCAGCAATCGCCGCCTCAGCATCCTCCTCTTCCGATTCTCGTTGCTCTTCTTGAGCGCAATCTTCAAGCCAAACAGTTCTCACAAATAGCCTCAAGCTCAAACAAACGCATGTCAAGGAAGCCTGTGTATGCTGGTCCTCTTTGAACGATCCGCGCGTGAGGTAGATCTAGCATAGGGCCTTGTTGGCAGCAGCCAGCTTGTTGCGCTGCTTCGTTGCGATGAGCTGATTGGGATCGCAGAAGTGCATGCCAAGCACCGCCACGATCTTGAAGCAGAACACATCGCAACCGCATCGTCCGCACTGCCATCGGCATGCCGCGCCCGCCGCTTCGCCGCAGCCGCCTTAAGACACGCATAGCGGCAGCACATGGTACGGTGCGCGTACTTGAGCAGGAGTTGCGCGCCGCAAGTAGCGCACTGGCCCTGGGACAAGGCGATATGGCGTCGTGCGCGGCATACGTTGGTCGGGACGCGTCCAGGTATTTTTCGGGTAAACCTGGACTTTTGCAGGTATACCCGGGTTTTACCCGGATTTGGCCTTGTGCCGTCTAAGTTCATGGCCCCCGACCATACAGCGTCTAAGTCCGAGCCCGGCTCCGTGCGGGGGCTAAGTTGAGCGCTCGCTCGCTGCAGAGGCTAAGTGTAGAGCGACCCTCTAGCCCTACTACCCAACCATTGCTCCGAAAGCACGATTTGGCGGCGGTTCTTGGTTTCAATTTTACGGATGTCTTGCCACCAGCTGAAGGCTTGCCCGGGCGCCGTGTTGACCGCCGGACGAGAAGTTTGCGTCGCCGAACGAAAATCCCACGATATGCACGAATTTTAATTATATTTTTTTCGTGTGGGCTGAGGGCTGTGGGGGTATGTCATGTAGTTGCCAATGGTACCGCGTCTGCGACGCGGGCGCCTTGCGGGCAGAGCCCTTAGCCACCCTTATGTCTTGCGCGGTCAAAACCACAGAGTTCACAAACAAACGACTTGGCCCGGGACGGGCGCGCGCGTGGCACACACCCTCGCAAAGGCGAAAAGGCAAGACATAATCAACGCCACACGGGCAGGGGCGAGAACTGGACGGCTGGTCGCGGTGCTGGCGCGTCCGGGTCGCCGCCGCCGGCGTCACGTTCGGTGCCCCTCCCGAATGCCCGGAGGAGGAACTCCGACACCGGCTCCCCGCTCTCGCCGTCGAGGGGGAGGTGGGAGCGGCCTTGCAGCGGGCACACCGCGACGTCCGCGCCCGCCTGCGCGTAGAGGCTGGCGATCCGCGCCGCGTTGGCGGGCGGGAAGACCTCGTCTGCGGTCGACGACACGACGAGCAGCCTCGCGGGCGCCGCGGCGAGGATGCCCTGCACAGCGCTCGCCGTCTGGAGGAGGCGGTGGTCGGCCGCGCAGCAGAGGTTGATTAGCCAGCCGCGCAGCCTCCCGCGGACGTGCGGCCCCTCCTGGTCCTGCAGCAGCGCGCTCACATTTCCCATCAGCGCGCCGCCCCCCGCCTCGGTCGGCGCGATGTCCTCCGCCGCCGCCGCCGCGCAGGCAGCGTGGTCCTCCCGCCCGCTAAAGCAAAGGCACGCGCCGCAGCTCCCACCGACGAGGCCGGCGAGGGCCGCGAGGCGGTAGGAGCGGCCCGCGTACTCGAGGCGCGCGTGCGGCCCGGAGGACGTGGCGCGAGCGTTGCTCGTCATGAGCGCGCGGTGCGCTGCTCGACGGCGGGCGCGGCTCGGGTCAGCCTGCTGCTTGAGCCCCTCCGCAACGAGCCGGAGCCAGAGAGAGGGACGGAGCGAGGCGCGCGAGGGAGGGAGGGTGTTGATCAGCACCGCCGCTCGGAATCGGCCCAGGCCGCGCCGAAGCGCGAGAGACATTGCGTGCTGCGCCACCATGCCGCCCTGCGAGATGCCAACCAAGGCTGTGTCGGGAGGCGCCCAGCCGACGGCGTCGAGCACGCGGAGCACGTCCTCGCCGTGGTCGGCGATGCCCCACACGCCGCGGCCGCACGAGGAGCGGCCGGCGCCGCGAGAGTCGACGGCGAGCACGCACGCGTCTCCACGCACGCCGTTCAGGAAGGGAAGCGCATCCCAGAGCTCGAGCGAGCAGCCCCACCCGTGCAGCGCCAGCACCTTGATGGGAGCGGAGCGGTCGCCCTGGAGGCGGCAGCGCAGGCGCCGATCGCACGGACCGCCCTGCAATAACAAACAGGCCCACTGCCGCTCGCCGCCAGGAGCGTCCACCCAGAACTCGTCGGAAGCGAACTCTGGCTCCGAATTCCGGGCACGTGTGTCCGCTTTCGCGCCGTCGGCTGCCGCCGGGTCTGCCGTGCGCATGAGCCGGCAAGGGGTTGCTCTCGGACGCGATCAGAGAGAGAGAGTCAGGGCAGTGAGCCGCCCTGCTCAATGGGTCCTCACGCGAGCGCACCACTGATCTCCGCGGCGGGCAACGAGAACCAGGTTCGTTGTGAAGAGCTGGGGCGCGCCACCCAAGAACCTCGGTGTGCGGATCGGCAACGGCGCGACGCGTCGATTGACGATCTATGCTTTTGACCCATCAGTCTCCCAACATGTGATATTAGTCAAAGAACTCGCTTCACGGCGGTCCGCACGTGAGTCCCGCGGCGGCGCGCCGGATGAGAGGCAATGCCTCTCCACACTCCTCGGGAGCACACACACGGACATGCAGCGCGCACGCGGCCCAATGGCCGTGCACGAGCAACAGCGCGAGCGCCGCCAACCGCACCGACACTTTTGACCGCGTGCCGCACTTCCCGAATCCCTTCACACCCCACTGTCGCGCAATGTGCCGGCTCGTGTGCGGCTTCTGCCACGCCCACTCGAAAGCGAGCGCATCGCTCTTCGAGGAGAAGCCACGCACAACGAGCAGAATGCGCCACGGCGTCCCGCGGCGGGCGCGCCACCTCCCGAGAGCTCGCCGTTGTGCTGGCGCAGTCGTCGGACGGGGTCGGGGCTCGCGCCGACGTAAGTCCTCCGACCGCTCTCGTCTCGCAGGAAGTAGACGCGCCACGCCGATTCCTACTCCTCCTCCTCCTCCTCCTCAGCCTCGTCGTCGACGAGCGCGTTGCCGTCCCGCTCGTCCTCCTCGTCGCTGTCTCCGTCCTCCGCGTCGAGATCCACCTCGGTGACCGTCGCGCCGAGCGTGCGGAGGAAGTCGGCGAGGGTGCCAGTCGAGGCGGTTTGGGAGGCGATGGGAACCACCCAGGCTGTCTTGGTGATGCTCTTCGGGCCGTGCGGGCCGGGGAAGAGGAGGTCCGCGTACTCGACGTTGTCGAAGTGGGTCTTGACGTAGTCCTTGACGTCGTAGGTGTTCTTGCCCATCATGACGTGCGAGGGCGGGAGCAGGCCCTTCTTTTTCGTCTCAAACTGCGTGGCCGACTTGGCGAGCGTGAACTCGAGTGGCTTGACGGCTGGGTTGTCCATGGGCGAGACGTCGAGCTCGGGGTTGAGCCGCTTCGCCGTCTCGCGGAGACCAGGGGCGGCGAGGACGGCGGCGTGCATCTTCTTCGCCAGTTGCTTGCTCGGCGCGCGGACCGCCCACAGGCCGAGGTCCTTGAAGTAGCGCGGGTTCTGGTTGAACATCTTGTACATGAGCCGCTGGTACGCCTCGTTCTCGTCATACACCGGGTTGATGAGGTAGAAGACGCGGCCGGTGAGCTTGCCCTTGTTCTTATCGTTCTTCTGGTGGACGGCCAGGTGGAGCCTCGCCTCGATCGGCTTGCCCTTCTTCTTGCCCGTGCCGCCAGTGACGGTGGTCGCGGACGACGGCAGGTCGCTGAAGCCATCGAAGTCGGCCAGCGTCTTCTTCGCCTTGCCCTTCTTCTTCTCGCTCGAGGGTGGAGGCACGGGGCCCGGGCTCACGACACCGATCACAACAGCGCCGTCCTCCCCATCGGACTCGACGGCGGGCCGCCGACGCGGCTTGGCACTGGCACGTGGGGCCTTTGATGGCATTGGGCGATTGAAGTCAGAACCCTGAGCAGAGAGGAACGCGCGCCGGACGGACCAATAAGAGTTGTGCCAGCCCAAGATCGTTACATTCCAAGAATAAAATAAATCAATTTGGGAGATGCGTAAGAAGGTCACATAAGAAGGTCACAGGTACATGTGTATTCACTGCGAGATGCCGAAAAACCTCGGACATTTTACGAACTCCTTGGCGACGTGCGCGTCGCGTCGCCAAGGCTCTGCGACCTCGGTCGTACCATCGGCGACCTCGGTCGCACAACCGGCCGGCTGCGCGGGTTTTCAGCCAGGTTCCCGCGCACCGGCCACGAACTCGACTCGCACAGCGAACTCGACTCGCACAGCAAAAAAATCCGGTGCTCGTGCGCCGCTCTGCGGGTTGGTGGACGCGGGGGATGAGTCTCGCGCGTCGGGGTGCGCACGGCGGCGGCGTGCAATGGGCGCGCCTTTTGGCAGCGCCATCTGCGCGAAACGAAAGAGGTCGTTCCCTGCGCGCGATTGCTTCGAAAACCCTGGCGCCTCGCTGATGAGCGAGAGCAGCTCGTTGGGCAGCTGCCGGTCGAGCACTAGGCTGCCATTCTGGCAGCAAATCGACGGGTTCGTGACGGTGAAGCGTTCCGCGCCGCAGTTCATGCACACATCGCGCTGCTCGAAAAAGTTGATCGGATGCGCGGCCTCTAGGTTGTTGAAGCACGTGGCGTTCTGCAGGCACAGCCGGCGGTACTGCACACCCTCAGCCTCCGACGGGCATCGTGGGACGCGAGCCGCACCGACGGTGGTGGGAGCGGCTGCCCACGAGGGCACGTTATACTCACGCGTCCTCATCTGGCCTGAGGAGGAGTCGCGGTACTGGCGCGGCTCCTTCTCCATTGTAAACGTCTCAAAGACCGCGAGCGTCGGTGTCAGCGGCGTGCGGCGTGCGAGGGCCGGCATCCGATCCAGCAATGGCAGGCTTTCACGCATGGCTGGCTGCACGCGCGACGAATCCAACGCCGTCGTCTCGCACGGCAGCAGCCGGCCTGCGCCCTCGACGTGGTGGTCGCGCTGCCCAGCGTGCAACGCACGGTGGCGAGCGAGCCGCCTCGCCAGCCGCATCCTCTGAAAGGCCTCCCATGTGGCATCCGTCTCGGACAGCTCACGAGCCCATTCACGGTACGCCCTCGCGGTCTGGAAGAGATTCCGAGTCGGCCGAGTCAGCCCGGTGAAGTCTCCAGCCTCATCTGACCGATTGATACGCTCTCGACCCACGAGGCCATTTTCGTGTGCCCACGCGAGGTGTGGGTCGCCTGCCAGTGAGCGAGGGACGGGCTGAGCATGTGCGTACCGGATCTGGGCGAATGCTGTGACGGGATGCGCCCGCATCTGAACTGCTGCTCAATGAGAGCCAGCAATGCGGGCGCCACGCTCAATGAGCCTGCTCGGTTTACCGAGGCCGTGCTCTTCGAGCCGACGGCGTGGAAGTCGTGCGAGGGCTATGTGTACGGCGACCGTCACTCTGCATCGCCCGCCACCGCAGCTCCTCCGCCCTCTCTGCCTTTGCCACTCTCGCATCGTAGTCGTCGCCATCCGGCCGAACCCACACGCCTCGCAGGTAGTCCCAGTCGCATGGAACGCCAGAGACGGTCGGGGCTCTGGCTCGGGGCCTGGGAGTGCCGCCGGCAGCACGCACAGCGTTCAATGCTTGGCGCCGCTCCGTCCGTGCCGACGACATTTGTAGATGAAGGAGGCAGGTGGCCAATAGCGACCTTCGTTACGAAATGTAGCGTTACCGGGAGGTCTCCAAGCTGTCTTGGGTGGTCTGTGAACAGACGCCCTTGCTTGGCACGTTAATACTGTGAGTGTGTGTGTGTGTGTGTGTGTTAATACTGCTCCGGCTATGACACCGATACGCCGGACGAGGTGCAGCAGGAGGCGGTCCACAACGACAATCCGCTGACCCCCCGACGGACCGATTCGCCTTCCCCCGGCCATGGATGCCGCCGAAATTGTTAAATGTTCGATCCTCCCCAGACAGAGTCGAACTGGCAGCCACTCGCACCAAGGCGTGGAGGTGTGGCTACGTGACCCAGAATGTGCAGAAAAGCTAAGGCCAGAGTCCAGAGCAACCCTCGAGCTGGGTCGCTCATACAGAGCCGCCGGACGGATGTAAGTGGGGCGGGTTTGCTGCTGCGGGGTCCCCCGCTGTCGCCCGGGGTCGTGCGAGGGGTGGGCACGACCAGTAGGGACCCCCTCCCCCGGGCCCCGCTCTCAGTTGGGGCCTCCGCGGCCGAGTGGGAGATATTGGATGGGAAACGGGTCGATTTGCAAAGTGGGGCGCCGGGCCAGGCCGGGCCCGGCTCGGGCCCCTGCCGGGCCCGGCTCGGGCCCGTGCCGGGCCCGGCCCGCGCGCCCTGCCGGGCCCGGCTTGCCCCTCCCGGGCCCGGCCCGCGCGCTTTTTTGGGCCCGGCTTGCCACTCCCGGGCCGAAGCGCCCAAATCAGCAGGCCGAGGAGCGAGGCGGGCCCGGCGAGGAGAAAACCGGCCCGGCAAACCGTCCTGCCCGGGCCCGTCTGCGGCACATCGACCGTCCCGCTCACACACAGCCGGGCCCGGGCAGGAGGGTGTGCCGGGCCCGTTTTGCGCGAGGCGGGCCCGGCGAGGAGAAAACCGGCCCGGCAAAAGCACGCTCCCTCGGCGGCCGGGAGCGGCCACTTTTGACCCGGCCGGTGCCCCTGCCGGGCCCGCCCCACTTACGTCCGGGGCCCCAGTTATATCCGGCGGCTTCCTACTCAAAACAGAAAAATGCCAAGCTCCGAGTAGAGGGGGCGTTCCGCCGCTAGCCCGCTAGAGCCGCGTAGGCTAGGGGACCGACCCAAAAACGAAAAAGCGCAGAACCAACCCTCGGGGACCCGTGTTTATTGTACGGCCCTTTCCCTGCGAACGCGCACCCCCCCAGGGCTAGGGCTCTCTAGCCCGTAGCCCGATGCCGATCATCCGGCCCGCTGGGTGCGCTTATCTTAGCTCCCCGGCCCTGGATGTGAGGTTACTAAATCCCTCCACCACCCTCGCCCAGGGATCTTGACAACGCTGTCTCAAGGTCCGACCTGTGGGCTCTGCCTGCGCTCGGCACCGGGCACCGCCTCGGTATACAAAATGCGCCTGCGGGCGGACCCTTACAGATCACAGATCACTAAAACTGTCAGCACTCCAAGTGCTCCAAGTGCCAAGCGCCTCCCGTTTCCCTTCGTTCCGGCCTTCCCCCCTCGTCCCTGCCCCTCGAACCCCCCCATTCACTATTTACATACATAAAACACAACAGTACGCGATCACACCAGTGTAATTCCACACGGGCACGCCCCCCCCCCCTCCCACCGCGAGACACCAAACACCGTACGGACGTGGCGAGTGTCTACACCGAACGTCTCACCACGAGACCACACACGTCTTGTGCGAGTGTTCGCCGAGAGGCCTATGGTCGTCAGTTTCACCCTCGCGCGCGCGACGCGGTGAGTGGCGCGCCGCAAAAAGGCAGCGCCTGCCGTCAGCACGTTTCGCCGCACGTGCCCTCGCAGCACGAGAGATCGTCGAGGAACATGTCCATCTTGCGGCACGCCTCGACCGCCGACTTAGTGTCGCGGCCGAGGCCGCGGCAGATGGCGTTGGCGACGATCCCGAAGCGCTGCCTGAACTTGTAGATGAAGCAAAAGGAGAGCTTCCCGTGCCGCACCGAAGGGCCGACGAGGAAGACGCCGGGCACCTTCGTCGACTCGTCCTCGCTGGTCAGCAGGGGCGCGCCGGCCGCGCACCCCGTCGCCCGCTCGCGCGCGGCGTGCTTCTCCGCCGACTGTTTGGCCACGTCGTCCGCATCGCGCGCGAGCTGCTCGAGCAAGTCCTAACGGGCGTGCCGTGCGCACGTCACGGGGCGCGCCTCTCACCCACCGGAACCGGAAGCGGACTCTGCTCGAGCGGGGCCTTGGCCGGAGGGGAGGCGGAGGACGGGTCGGCCTCGTCCGGCGCCGCCTCGCCCGCGAACTTGAAGAGGTGGCGGGCGGCCGAGGCGACGGACCCCTCGAAGCCGGTGCACAGCACGGGCGGCTGCGCCGTGTGCAGCACCACGTCCTCCCGGCCGAGCGTGCTGTGCACCGGGCTCGTGAACGGCTTGCGCATCGAGCGAGACATCGGGGGAGGGGGCGGGGCGGCCTGCCACTCGGCCGCCACGTTGAAGCCGCCCTCGGACGCCCTCTCCACGCTCACCACGCGGAGGGGCGCCATCAGCTTCGGGCGGGGCGAGAAGCCCGTTGCGGTCACCTCGCGCAGCCGCTCCGCGGTGTAGGGCGCCTGAGGGGCGCAGCGCGGACGCGTCGTGGGCGTGTCGTGGACGCGGCCAGCCTCTGCCGTGCGTGTGGGGCGCCAGCTCGGTGGACGGGTCCGTCGTCTGGACGTCCCACGTGCCGGTCGAGGCGAGGACGGTCGCCTGCTTGCCCGCCTTTGCGAGGTTGACGGCCGCGTCCACTCCGCTCTCGTACCTGGCGGAGAGGACAGAGGCGACACGGTGGGCGCGGGGAGGCGACGGAGCGGTGGGCGCCGGCGACGAGGCGAGGGCGCGGGGCGGCGCTCGGAGGAGGGCACGGGTGGGCGCATCGCTCGAGAGGGCGAGGCGCTCTGGCTCCGCTGCACACCCGCCGATGAGCACGTACTCGTCGCCGGGCATCTCCTTCCAGGAGCGGACGCGCGAGTTGTGCGTGCAGAGCCCGGCGCCCGCAAAGGCGTCGGGGCTCTCTCGCGGGTACTGGAACTCGCCCGCCGCCCAGACGACGTACCGCGACCGCTTGGTCACCTCCTCGCCCGCGGCGCGCACGCGCACGTTGAAGCCGCCGCCGTCGATGGGCGCGACCGACAGCACCTCGGTGCGGAGCTGCACGTTGAGCTTGGCGGCCTCGGCGATCTCGTTGATGTAGTCTGCGTACTGCGTGCCCGACGGGTGCTGCGCGTGCAGCGTGTACGCGGGCGAGGTGCCGTGGGCGATCGAGTTGAGGTCAAAGGACTTTGTCCAGCCCTGCAGGGCGGCGGTAGGCGGTGGGGCGCAGGCGGCGGGGTGAGGTTGCGCAGGCGAGGGCGTGGCGTGCGCCTGCTGGTTGAACGACGGCGAGATGAAGCGCATCTCCTCAGGCCACGACCGGAGGGAGGTGCCGACCGCCTCGCCGCGCTCGAGAACCAGCACGCGGGAGGGGTCGAGGCCAAAGATGGCGGTCAGCGAGAAGGCGATCCCGATGC
>NW_005199470.1:93444-95961 GCF_000372725.1 Emiliania huxleyi CCMP1516 | reverse complement strand
GTCGGCGGAGAGCGCCGCGGCCGCATATGCCGCGGCAGTCGGCGAGGCGCCCGCCACGTCGCTCGCGGCCCAAATGGCCGAGCAGCAGCAGCAGCAGGTGGCGGAGGAGCAAGTGGCGGAGCAGCAGGTGGCGGCGGCGGCCACTGCGATCGCGCCAGACCCCGCGCCCCTGGACGGCGTCGGGCCGGCTGCGGTGCCTCCGTGTGGGGCCTAGGTCCTTGGGCGGAGGCGCGGCTGGCGAGGGCGGAGGTGAGGAAGGCCCATGGCCCATGGCGCGTGAGGACGTCGTCGGCCGAGATACCGGGGGTGCGGCGGCGGGGGTTGTGCGCGGGGTGCGGGGTTGCGGGGTTGCAACGGCGCGGGGACAAATTCAGATATGGGGCGGCGCGCGCGCGGACCTCTGCTTTTCATTGAGCGACGAGAGCCGTGCTTTTTCAGGACGGTTGTGGTGTTTGGGCTACCATCTATCAAATTTGGTGTTTGGGCTACCATCTACGAAACGATTTTATAATAATGCACCAAGCACTGAGCACGTGCACAGATGCGCGGCCCGGGTCGGTGTGTCGGGGCGGGCGCCCGCCTTCAAGTTGCCGAGAGGAGCCGGCGCCCGGTCCGGCCAGAGCCGCACGCGCAGCGTGCTCGCGCGGGCATCTCTAGTGCCTAATCTGCTATGCACCGCGCCTGTTGCTGCTCTAGATGGTGCCGGGGCGCTTCATGCGGGAGCCCTTGGTCTTGGGCGGTGGCGCCGGCTTCTTGGCAAACAGACCGCCGAGGAAGGTCTTCTTCCACTCGGCCTCCTCCGACTGGGTGGTGCCCGAGGAGACGGCGGCGTCGGGCGCACGCGAGCCCACGGTGTAGCCCCACCTGGATCGGAAGGTTGTGCGCGTAAGCTTGACGCCTTTGCCGCTGCGGCTGTCGGGTGTTCCTGTCGGAGTCGGAGCATCTATTCAACCTCACAGCGGGTTGCCGGCCTTGCCAGGCTTCTGAGCGTTGGGGCCAGACATGACAATGCTGCTCCGCGAGCCGCGAAGCGCAGACGCCGGCGCGGTGAAGGCGGCGGCGAGCGCGAGGCACAGCGCGAGGAGGAGGAAGCGGAACATGGTTTCTGCGGGACAGGGATGGCCAAGGGTGGTGAGGCGCGCCAGTGGTCTACCGTCGGTGCGTTGTCGGGAGGCCCTATCCAGTGGGGCGTGTTAGAGGTGCCTCTGGTGCGAGCGAAGGGGAAATCTCTTGGAAATCCAAGGGTAAGAACTTTCTTTTTTCCGACGAGAGCTTTTCTCGACAACTTAGTTCTCCCCCCCTCACTGTCTGCGATCTGCGCTTCTTGTTTCTTATCAACCTATCTATCTGTGATGAACGCGGGGGGGGGAGGGAGCCGGTATCGACGAAAGGGACCGCTAGCAGGAGACGGTGCCCAGCCCTACAGGTAGTGAACGATCGTCTACACACATCAACTGCACATGCGCGCACTTCCAGTAGCGGCGCAACACGACGCCACATGCGCGCACTTCCAGTAGCGGCGCAACACGACGCCGAGCAACCGACGTCGGCACATACAGCTATATCATACTGACCAACAGCTAACTACTCAAGTATTGATATTAAACACGGCCATGCTCATACACCATTTTGGACAGATCTTATGTGGCGAGCACAATCGTCGCGCTCTAACGTAGCAAGGGTGGCTAAAGTCCTCGCCGGGCGGCTCGAAGGGCATCTTCGTGTGCAGCACACGCGCCCGAGCCTGCCTCTGTGGTAGGGGGCGGGGGAGTTGGCTCTCGGCGGTGACGGCGCAGGGTGGCATTGTGCTGCAGGCTGAGTTGCCACGCAATTGCGAAGTATTCAGTGTTGTCACGCACGATTGCCACGTGCACCTTCGGAGGGCCTTCCTCAAACGTGTTGATGCTCCCTTGCACGCGTGCGAGCACGTCGCGCACGTCGAGGATGTCGTCCTCCACACAGGCATCAGGTTGGGCGTCGCTCGCCATCCAGGGGTGAGACGAAGACACGCTCTCGTCCACAACAGCTGTCTGCAGGTTAAGCATGTCCTCTTCTGACAGGCCCTGCGAGACGGAGTCGAGGTAGAGCATGCGGCCCACCTGATCCAGAAGCGTCGGGTGGAGCAGTCGCGCCTTGACATCTGCCAGGCTGAGGGCGAACGGCTCAGCAGCAGAAGCCAGTAGGCGGGCCGCAGCAGCGGCAGTGAGTGCACTCCCGTTGGCGCTCGCGGTCGGCTGCATGTCCAAGTGCGCCGCGAAGAGGGTGCGCATCTCGTTGCCTCCCAGCGCGCTCGCAACCTCTTTTGCAGCCGGGCAGCCGTGCAGGTCGATGAGAACCGAGCGCCCTGTGTAGCCATCGAGGCCGGTTTGTAGCACCTGGCCCGTGGGCAGCACACCGGTGCGGATCGAATGCACGCACTCCGCGTATGTCAGTGGGTTGGTCACTGACGGCGCCGGCCCGTCTGTGTGTGCCGTGAGAGCCTGCTCAATCGCCATGTCGTCCTCGGGGCCATATTCC
>NW_005199470.1:92151-93344 GCF_000372725.1 Emiliania huxleyi CCMP1516 | reverse complement strand
ACCGGGGGAGGAAACGGTAATATGATTCAACAATTCACAAGAGTCCACCCAGACTTTCGGACAATTCATGAAGGGACCCGGACAACCCACTTAACATTCGGGGGCCTAGGAAGTGTTTTCCCCCCCACCCCCTTTTTCAAGAACGGACGTGCAGAGGCACGTGGTGTGAGAAAAAACGAAACGCATACGGGCGATCGCCTTCCGCCACGCGCCGCCCCCCCCGGCACTCCCAAAGCCGTGCGCCCCCCCCCACGCCACGCAACCTCATCCGCACGCACGCGCCCTCACTCGAGTGTGTGCTCGCAAACACGCACGCCAATGCCCACTTCCGTAGGCGTCGGCGCCAGTGCATGCACCTGGTCGTCTCGACTTCAACTACCAGCCTCGTCGCCCGCACGCTCGCGGCCCCACTTATAACCATGGCTTCCAAAGAATTCCTGACGCGAACCCTCGCCGCCCGCGGCTTCCTCGCCTGGATCACGCAGCTCCTCGCCTCGTGCGCGTGGGTCGCCTCCGTTTTCATCTACGGCGGCTGGGAGCTTGGCGATCGCTTGCAGCTGGTCGCTGCGCTGAGCTGGACCGTGTCCAATGCATTCGCCGCACCCGAGGCGATTCTGCCGCTGCTCACTGCGCCGGAAGAGCAGGTTGCGGTCGAGGTTAGGAGCGTCAAGTCGGAGGCGTGAGCCTTTGCGCTTTTTATGCAGCATGTTGCATGGTCCATGGACGGCATCTCCCAGATCATCTCGACAATCTATCAGCTTGTCCCAAGCCTGTCCTCTTTCCGTGCGGTGAAGCGTTATTTTCCGCCCACGCACTGTTTTGAAGCGAATGACACCGGACACTGCACACACAGAGACCTCAGCTCTATCGTGCTCGCATTCCACGTGCTCGCACGCAGCGGTTGCTGCCAGTGTGTGCAGTCGTGCAGTGTCCAGTGAGAGCAGTGTTCGCGGCGTCTCGCGCAGAGCCTCCTCTCGCTCTCCGCCTCTCCCTCTGGCACTGGCTCTGATCTCGTCACGACTCACGTGAGCCCTCCGCTCTTCTGCAGCCTGGCAGCAGCTGCCGCAGCAAGCGCTGTGCGTGGCTGCGCGAGACGGCGCCGGGGTAGTGCACGCCTGCGACACGCGGCGGACGGCCGTGATCGAGTGGCGGGGGTTCACTCGACGTGGGGCTTGCTGCGCGCCGTCGGGAGA
>NW_005199470.1:90063-91207 GCF_000372725.1 Emiliania huxleyi CCMP1516 | reverse complement strand
GCTCGGCGATGTCGAAGAAGAGGCCGCGGGACACCGAGTCGCCGTAGACGACGAACCACGGCTGCGGGTCGAGGCCAGAGGCGCAGCGTAGCACGTCGCGCCCGCAGAGGGGCGTCAGAACGGCGCCGGAGGCCGACGCCTCGGGCGCGCCACCGGTCGGGTAGTAGCGCAGCGCGAGGAGGAGGAGCAGCGCGAGAAACGCCAGCGCGGTGAGTGCGGAGCGCATGCAGTGGCGCCGAGCCTCGCGCCGGCCCTTCGCGGCCGCCTGGCGGCGTCAACAAAAGAATTTTCGAACAAGAATTTTCTGCGTCAATCAATTTTTCATCCCTCCCTTGGGTTGTATGTTTTCTTTCTTTCTTTCAATCAATTTTTCTTCAGCCCTGTTCACGGCATGGAGGGTGAGCCACGCCGAACGTACTGAACGTAGAGCCGAACCGGGGGAACGGTCTCGGGCACCGCACCCGTGCTGCCACAAAGCACAATGTGCTGCCACAAAGCACCACTAGCGATTTCGCGCGGAGGGCGTAGTGAAGTGCTGGGGCGCTCACTGTGTGTTATTCGGGTGGGGATCCATCAGTGGTAAGCGGCTTTAGTCACAGATCCAAGCTCAGACGTCACACCAACACCACAAACACGCTCACTTCGCCGCTGCTGTAGATGGGCCTCCGGGGGCCCATGCTACGTCGAAGCACAGACCCGATCTCGGCACTCACGGGCTGCCACGCGCCCGCGCGCGGCGCGGGCCGCACCGCCCATGCCCCCGGGTCACCAACCCCGCCTCTCGGCCCTCTCGGCCCTCAGGAGCGTGCGGGAGACCGGCGAGGGGCGCGCCGCGCGCCGCCTGCACGGAGCCGCCAGAGGCATTGTCGCCTCCGCTGGCGGGGTTCCCGCGCGCCCGCCCGCGCCCGCCCACGCCGCGCCCGCGGGCTCCGGATGCGCCGCCCTCCTTCTCCTTCTTCTCGATGGAATCTCGATGGCAGTCCACGCGTGCTTGTCGACGGGTCGGCGGCGTGGTCGAGGGGGGAAGGTCGCCGGCGGCCGCAACTCCGCCGCCGTCGCTCCGCCGGCTCTGATCGAGTATCGGGCGTTGAGGGCGGCGGCGCAAAGCGGGTCTGGCGCATCCATCGCCACGAGCCTCGCGGCC
>NW_005199470.1:87684-89963 GCF_000372725.1 Emiliania huxleyi CCMP1516 | reverse complement strand
ACTGATTTTTCGCATCGCTCGAGAAGCGCGGCTGGTGAGGGAAAGTGCTCATTTTGCGCTTAAACTCGTTGATTATTGCTTCGGCCGATGGTTTGGTGCTGATTACGGTGCAGGCATACTGGATGTGCGCGCCGTCCTCGTTGTCGCCGAACTCAAGGGGTGCGAGAGCGTGCAGAAGGTAGCCAGTCATGATCGCCCATTGGGACGTGCAGCCGGCCGATCGCGGCGGCCCGCCCGGGCATATGCTTTTTCTGCAAGCAGGCATTTACGTACGAAGGCGACGACCGCACCGTGATCGTCAACTTCCAAGATTCGGGCTGGGTCTGCCGCGACTGCCTGGTGGAGGCGCTCGAACCGACATCGGGGCCGCAACCACCGCTCGCGGAGCGGTTGGCGCAGGCGGTTGCCGACGAGCCCGCGAGCATCCGAGACACAGTCAGCCGCTGGTTGGTTGGCGACGGCTCGGACCGGCGCTACTCCGTGACGAATGCCGTCCCTGGCAGCGCGAAGACGACGAGCGTCGCGATCGAGTCCAAGTTGCGCGGGCCGCGCAAGTCCATCTGCATGTCGTTCAGGCTCCCGATGTAAAGCCGTTTGAGGAGATGTCGCCGCCTGAGTGGGCATCCGCTCTCGAGGTCACTGTCAAGCAGTTCGTGTACCGGATCGTCAAGTACCGCGACAAAGGCTTCCGCAGGCACGCTGCGCAGCAGCAGGCGCAGCTGGCGGTGCATCCGAACATGCTGCTGACCAACAACAAAAGTTTCGACATGCCTTACTAGATCACCCAGTTGAGTACAAGGATTAGCCCCACCGACGGCCGCTGATCTGCCGCATGTTGTTAGTAGCTGAGGACTTGTTGAGTAGCGCGTCTCTGAAGATGTTCATATTGGAACAGTGTGCATACTTCCGTGGCAGTAGATGTGCGTGGTGACTCGGTTTCCTTGACAAACATTCTTCACTGAAAAGTGTTTTTCTTTCAAAGCCAGTGCGCGCGAGTCCCGTGCCCCGTGTCGTGCAGAACGCCGCTCGTCAAATTCTTATTCGACGCGAGACGCGAGCCGCCGGCGCCGACTCGATCGCTCGCGTTTGGTGACCTGCTTTGCCAAACGCACCATCTTTGACAATCACGACGGCAGCTGTTGTGTCTCAGAGATTGACAGCTGCCGTCGTGGTTGCACTCGCTCGTAGCCCACCTGGCTCGCAGCCGGTCCGCTCGACGCGAATCGCCACGAACGTCGACTTCGAGGTGCTGCCTAGAGCTATGCGCTGTAGTTGCAGCGCCGCGCGTACCTCTCAGCACCGCGCCAAAGCAGCACACCATCCTCCGCTGGTAGCGTGCGCGTGGATTGCACAGGCGCACAGCTCTCTCTCAGCCATCGCGAAACGGCTGTGCTTTGACGTTTGAGGTCAGCAAAACGCCACCGAGCGCGGTGCCGAGCCGTGCTGCTGCTGCCCGCTAGCAGACAGTGCATCAGCGGGGCTGTGGCCTCATTTTGCCAGATTTTAGCGATAGTGCTCGCATATAGTATATGCGAGCACCTATCTCGCTACCGTTGCGGATTGAGGTCCCGCGCACCTGTTTTTCGGAACCACCACAGCTAGCTGTGGTGGTGGGAGTGGTAGAGGATGTGATAGAGGATTAGAAGTGTGATGTTACAATGATTGACACATGAATATCAAACATACTAGCAAGCTAACAAGGAAGCTAGCGACTGTGATAAGCCGACTAAGCCGATGATATTGAAAATCATTGCAATGAAACATGGTACATGCGATGCTTGATCTTCTTCGACGTAGTATGGGCCCCCGGCGGCCCTCTACAGCAGCGGCGAAGTGAGCGTGTTTGTGGTCCGATGCAGGGCGCTCACGCCCCCGAACAAGTTTCAGATATACAAAGAGCACCTAAAGGAGCAAGGCATAGCTGTGAAGTGGCGGACAAATTGTCATTCTTTCTTTACAAACGCGCACCGCAAGCATGCACTCACCGAGTGCGCGCCGGTCCCGTGCCTAGATCGGCCAGCGTCACAATCGATGGGCGGCACGCAGGACCAGCGCGACCGCTCGCCGCAGGCGGCGAGGCGGCTGCGCGGCACGCATCGCTGCCACTCGTGCGGCTCCACGACGGCGGGCTCACATGCGTCGACTGCGGCGTGCAGCTGCGCGGCTTCGTGGAGGAGCAGGCGGACGCGGGCGTGGCCGACGGCGCGCAGCTGCGCTATCGCGTGCACTCGGCAGGTGGGCCGTCGACGCTGGCCGCCGCGACAGTGCAGCCGGAGGCC
>NW_005199470.1:85541-87009 GCF_000372725.1 Emiliania huxleyi CCMP1516 | reverse complement strand
TTTTGGACAGATCTTATGTGGCGAGCACAATCGTCGCGCTCTTTGTAGCAAGGGTGGCTAAAGTCCTCGCCGGGCGGCTCGAAGGGCATCTTCGTGTGCAGCACACGCGCCCGAGCCTGCCTCTGTGGTAGGGGGCGGGGGAGTTGGCTCTCGGCGGTGACGGCGCAGGGTGGCATTGTGCTGCAGGCTGAGTTGCCACGCAATTGCGAAGTATTCAGTGTTGTCACGCACGATTGCCACGTGCACCTTCGGAGGGCCTTCCTCAAACGTGTTGATGCTCCCTTGCACGCGTGCGAGCACGTCGCGCACGTCGAGGATGTCGTCCTCCACACAGGCATCAGGTTGGGCGTCGCTCGCCATCCAGGGGTGAGACGAAGACACGCTCTCGTCCACAACAGCTGTCTGCAGGTTAAGCATGTCCTCTTCTGACAGGCCCTGCGAGACGGAGTCGAGGTAGAGCATGCGGCCCACCTGATCCAGAAGCGTCGGGTGGAGCAGTCGCGCCTTGACATCTGCCAGGCTGAGGGCGAACGGCTCAGCAGCAGAAGCCAGTAGGCGGGCCGCAGCAGCGGCAGTGAGTGCACTCCCGTTGGCGCTCGCGGTCGGCTGCATGTCCAAGTGCGCCGCGAAGAGGGTGCGCATCTCGTTGCCTCCCAGCGCGCTCGCAACCTCTTTTGCAGCCGGGCAGCCGTGCAGGTCGATGAGAACCGAGCGCCCTGTGTAGCCATCGAGGCCGGTTTGTAGCACCTGGCCCGTGGGCAGCACACCGGTGCGGATCGAATGCACGCACTCCGCGTATGTCAGTGGGTTGGTCACTGACGGCGCCGGCCCGTCGTTGTGTGCCGTGAGAGCCTGCTCAATCGCCATGTCGTCCTCGGGGCCATATTCCGGACCGTAGAGCAGCTTATTCATCCAATCCATGCGCGCCGCCTTGGAACGATCGCGGCGGATGCGGAACCAGATGTTCTGGCAGACAGGCGACGGCTTCTGCGTGGTTCCTGACACGAACATGGAGTGCGGCTTCCAGAACCCTTGGGAGGTGGCGAGGGAGGCGAGCTTGGCGACGGAGAGGTTCAGAGGTGTGAAGCCTTGATCGTGGTCGAAGTACTCCATCTCGGGCAGCAGGTTCGCGCGCGTCAGCAGGGGCACCTTCCGCTTCTCGCCTGGTCCGGCGTGCGCCTTTTCGCTAGCTTCCCCACCCTCGTTTTCGTGCGCCGTCGAGCGGTAGTGCTTGAAGGCGGCTTTGAGGTAGTCCGGCGTGAGCATCTGGCCGACCCGCGTGTGGAAGAACTCGTCGAGGTTCGTGTATCTGAGGTGCTGCTTCCAGGCGTACCCAAAGAGGTACAACGGGTCGGTGTGCTCGTGCGCCCTGCGGATCTGCCACTTGATTTTCGCATCGCTCGAGAAGCGCGGCTGGTTGAGGAAAGTGCTCATTTTGCGCTTAAACTCGTTGATTATTGCTTCGGCC
>NW_005199470.1:72236-85441 GCF_000372725.1 Emiliania huxleyi CCMP1516 | reverse complement strand
TCTCCTTCGCCCTCACCGCGCCGAGTGCGTACCTGCCGCTGGTCCGCTGGCTGCCAGGCCTGCTCCGCCCGTACGGCAGCGGCTCCTCGGGCAGCAGCTTCCCGACCGCCGACTCGCTCGCCCTCCTCGCAACGCGCCTCCGGAAGGCTCTGCACCTGCGCGCCCCGCCCGTCCGGCTGCAGGCGCTGCTCGAGTCTCTGCCCTCCACACTGACACGTCTACCCTCCACACGCCCTTCCCCCACCCCGCAGGTGCTGCTCGGCCGGCTCGCCGCGGACGCCGGCCTGCCCGCCGAGGTTGGTCGTCTGGCGGTGCGGCTCGTCGGGCGGGTGAGCGGCGCCGAGCGGAGTGGCGGCGGGGGCGGAGGCGGGGCGGAGGCGGAGGCGGAGGCGGAGGCGGGGGCGGAGGCGGAGGCGGAGGCTGGCGTGGGCTGGTTGGCTTTGGGAAGGGGGTCGAGGCGGCGGTGCGGAAGCTCGCGCCGCAGGCGGACGCCGAGAAGGAGTCGGACCTCGCTCTGAGCGGGAGGGCGCAGGTGGCGGGGGCGGCGGCGCTGCTGGTGGCGGTCAAGCTGAGGTGCGACGTGGCCGCGCCGCTGCTCGACTACTGCTCCGCCGGGTCAGGGCAGGCTGCTCCGCCACTGCACCGGGAGGAGGAGGAGGCGGCGGCGGAGGAGGCGGCGGCGCAGCAAGAGACCGCAGCGGAGGAAGAGGAGGAGGAGGAGGAGGCGACGCAACGGCAGAGCGCGGAGGCGACGGAGGAGGAGGAGGAGGAGGCGACGCAACGGCAGAGCGCGGAGGCGACGGAGGAGGAGGAGGAGGAGGCGACGCAACGGCAGAGCGCGGAGGCGACGGAGGAGGAGGAGGCGACGCAGCTTGGTGGTCATGGCGACGCGGGTGCAGCGGGGGCGGATGCAGTGGGTGCGGCGGCGGACGCCCCATCCGCAAGTGGCGCCGCCGGGGAAGACTTTTAAGCTAGTAAGCTAACTGCTGAGCCCTGCTGATGGACCTGCGTCGCCTAGCTGCACGAGAGCAATGCCGCCGGCGGTGGCCATGGCGTACACTGCGAGCACACTCGGAGCAGCTCGGGGCGAGACCGTCCTCTCGCCGGCCAGCCACGCCCTTCGTAGGCCCTCCCCACGCCTCGCCCGGAGCCCCGCCTGTAGGCGAGATCGTCTTCTCGTCGGTCGGCATGCGGTACCGGCCCGGCACGCCCTTCGTGCTGCGCGGCTTCGAGCTCCTCGTCGGGGGCGGAGAGAAGGTTGGCTTGGTCGGTCGCACGGGCGCCGGCAAGAGCAGCCTGCTGGCGGCGCTCTTCCGGCTCGTCGAGCTGGCCGAGGGCTCCATCTCTGCATCGACGGCGTCGACATCGCTGCAGGCGCTGGCGATCATCCCGCAGGAGGCGACCCTCTTCAGCGGCTCGCTCCGCAGCAACCTGGACCCGTTTGGGCAGCACGCCGACGCAGACGTGCGCGAGTGCCTCGCCCAGTGCTCGCTCGAGGCGCTCTGCGGCGCGCACCCCGCCGGCTTGCTGCAGCCGATCGAGCCAAAGGGCGCCAACTTGTCCGCCGGGCAGCGGCAGCTCGTCTGCACGGCGCGTGCGCTGCTGCGCGGCTCGCGCATTCTCGTCCTCGACGAGGCGACCGCGTCGGTCGACATGGAGACGCTGCGCCGCGTGCTGGGCGGCGTGACGGTGCTGACGTGCCAGTCTGCTGTGAGAGGGGCTTGTATTCGTAGAATTCTTTTTAGCAATACCAAACAACTCTAACACTCACACGTCATTTGGTTTGTTTGTTCTTCTTCGGGTGTACCTGTGTTAGTGCCAGTGCGTGCCAGTCCCGTGCCTACTCGAGTACTCGAGTAGTGTGATCTCCAAAGTTCTTCTGGTTTCTCTGGTGCGCCGAGAGGGGCCTCGGTCTTGCTCACACAAAAACACAACCACGGACCCGAGACGCACAAGCTCAGTCGAGGGAGGGCGCCCGGGTCTAAATTTAGTGCGTGTGAATGAACTTTAGTGATAGTTTAGTGCGCTATTTAGTGCGTGTTCGAGTGCGTATTTAGTGCGTCTTTAGCGCGAATTTAGCACAAATTTAGCACAAATTTAGCACATATTTAGCACATATTTAGCACATATTTAGCACATATTTAGCACATATTTAGCACATAATTAGTGTGTTTTATCTCCAATTTAGCGCCACATTTAGTTCACTTTAGGTGCGGGCAGCTGCAGTACATTTAATGTGGTTCCCGCATCTTTAGTGCGGGCACGCATCTTTAGCACGGCTTCCCAGCCACACCACAGCTAGCCAGGGCCGCGTGCTTTGCTCCTTGGCTGCCAAGAATGCACCACAGGAGATGCCTGGCCCCTGCCCTCATGATGGTAGTCTCCCCCATTCCCAGGGCCTCCAGGGCTCGCACCTCAGCCTCTCACAGACCAGCGCACAGCGCCACAGGACGGAGTTTCTTCTCAATAATAACAAGGCTGTGAAACAGCTGGTGTGAAATTGCTCCCTCTGACTCGCCTTGGTTGTTCTCAAGAGATGTGCGTCTCGCAGATCGCAGGTGCTCCCAGAGGTTGCCATTCACCTTTCTGACGCACCGCACACCGCACAGATGTTCCGCTTCCTCCTCCTCGCGCTGTGCCTCGCGCTCGCCGCTGCCTTCACCGCGCCGGCGTCTGCGCTCCGCGGCTCGCGGAGCAGCATCGTGATGGACGGGTACAAGACTGGCACCTGGGGTGCGTACAAGGCACCCGACGGCCCGCAGAAGCCCGGTGCCAAAGGCAACCCGCTGTGAGGCTGAATAGATGCTCCAACTCCGACAGGAACACCCGACAGCCACAGCGGCGAAGGCGTCACGCTCACACGCACAGGCGATCCAGGTGGGGCTACACGTCACGCGTGTTGGCAACCCGATCCAGGTGGGGCTACACCGTTGGCTCGCGCGCGCCCGACGCCGCCATCGCCTCGGGCACCACCAAGGGCGAGCAGGAGAAGTGGAACCTTGCGAACCTCTTCAAGAAGGCGCCGCCTCCGCCCAAGACCAAGGGCTCCCGCATGAAGCGCCCCGGCACCATCTGAGAGCGGAGGCCGGGCAGCCGCCGGCGCGAAAGCACGTCGCTTCGGGATGCGTGCCGCCAAGCGTTGCCGTGGCTCCAGTGGCCAGATCCAGCGCCCTCGGTGCTGACTCTCGCCCACCAGTGGACTAGGTCTACATGCGGCTGGATACCTGGTGCTCCTCTCCTCTCTCTTCCGGAGCGCCAGAGGTTCTCCTGCGGCCACTAGGCCCCCGCGTGAGCAGTCCGCAGTGTTGGAGGCGTGCCTCGCCCTAATTTTTTCGTGTCTACATTGTACACCGCATGGCCTAGGCGCTAGGCGCCCTCTAGCGGTAGCGCCCTCGAGATGCTCTCTGCCTCTGGCAAAAGCCGGCAAGAGGTCCAGCCGTAACTCACAATTTCTATCGCGCCCACCCCGTATTCCTCACTAAGATGAGCATCAGCTATATATTATATCAATATACCCCTCGTACCGGCACCGGCACCTGTGGGAAGGGAAGAGAGGTTCGGGTAAGGTCCGTGCGGCACATGGCACGGGGCCACGGGCGGGACGCTACGTAGAAACATGTAGACATAGACTGCTGAGGTGGGGCGGTCTGCCCTCACCACGTATTATGCTCGGTGATCAACACTGTGGCACATTGGTCGTGCGATCCATTGCCACGCGGCACTGGTCGCACCCGTGACTCCTGTGCTCCCGATCAAAGGCCCAAGCCAGGATCAGCCTCGCCCACCTGACTGTCGCAACGGGAGACAGGTGCCAGCCGAGGCCATCGCTTTCGCGCCACGTGATCTTGCCGCCGCAGCGCGAAAGCATGTCGTCAACCTCGCTCCTTAGCGGGAGCACTGGCACCTTAGCCCGCGCCGCGGCGCGCTCGCCCGCCGCCGAGGCCAGCTCGAGGCTCTGTTGGCTCCACGCCTCGGGCAGGCACGTGCCATTGAACAAGGGCTTGCGGATGACGAGTTGTGCCGAGGCCGCATCGGCGGGTATGCGCGGCAGGTTGCGCCACGCAAGCGACGCGTTCGGATACATCATCTGCAAAGGTTGCAGCAGCCTTCCGAGTGCCCACTCCTCGTACTCGCCGCCCCGGGCAACGAGGGTGCGAACGAGCTCCCGGGGAGTGCTGATGCGGCACATCCGCCAGCGCAAGTCCCACAAGCCCGTATGCGCGACAATGTGCGTCGGCGGCCCACCGACCTCCGCCATGATGCTGGGCAGAAAGAAGAGCCGAGTCGGCATCTCGTGTGTTGCTGCCGCCCACGTCGCGTCTTCCATGACGGCGCGCAGTACCATCGAGTCAGGACCCACGCCAAAGTGCGGCATCTGGACAAGGGTCACGCTGACATCGTCAAAGTGGCATGCGGTGGGACCCCACCCTGATTGGAATCGCGAGAGCTGAGGCGAAGCCAGGCGGCCAGCCGCTAGCCAGCAGATATCACCAACGAGATTCCTCTCCTGTGAGTCTCCGATGAGCAGGATCCTGGTGTGCCTCGAACGATTACCGTTCAGTTTCGTGCGCCGGCTGCCCAGGCCCAAGCAGTGCGCTGTGCAGGATGCGTCCGTGCTGTGACAGGCTGATATTCCGGGACACCAAGCCGGAGTAGCGCCGGAGCTCATGGTGTGGGACGTGGGTTCATTGAGATTCTCGAGGTTCTCGAGGTGGATATCCTTTGGCCGCGTTGGGTAGCGAGGATTGGTGTGACGCGATCCACGCAGGCGTGTTTTCTGGCGGCCGACCGTCAGTGCACGGAGTTGCCCCTTCTCCGACTGCCCCGGCTAGTTCACGAGTTTCGCGGGAGTGACCCCATGCGTCAAACCCGAGACCTAGCGCGGGTGGGTTGGAGGGGGCTCGCCCCGTTCCTCCCCATCGGGCCGCGTGAGCGGCCACGCCTCGCAGATTCGTTTTCGCGCCTGGGTCAGGCGCGCGGGGCATCCCCCGGGTCGCTCGACCAGCGATCCGAAGAGTGGCCGCTATGCGAAGGAAAGAGTGGGTTATTGAGAAGAATTTTACAACAAAACTCCCTCGCACAACACTGGGCACGGGACTGGCGCGCACTGGCACTAACACAGGTACACCACGATATATTGAGAGGTTGAGGTGCGAGCCCTGGAGGCCCTGGGGTTGGGGGGTTCACACGACACCTCTGATCCAGAGGAACTATGGAGGAATGGTAACGACCTCTCCGGATTGGTTGAGCCCCGGCATCGACGGCGGGAAGAGGGAGGATCCCCGCCCCATCCCTCAGTTCAATCCCCGAGCAGGGCTCCGGCTCAGGTCGTGGGGCATAGCTCGGGTGTAAACGGGGTCTGGGAAGGAAGCCCCAGCGGCCCGCCGCAGGCGCGGCTGGCCCGCCGCAGGCGCCGATTTTTTGGCGTTTTTTCTCAAAATTGAGGGATTTCTCATCTAAATTCTCATCCAAAATCGAGCTCGCTACGAGCTCTCTAACACCGCACAGCATCTCCTCGTTGAGCCTAGCGGCGCCCGTATCGCCCACGCCCACATTCCTTTTTCTTGCCCTTGGCCCTTGCTGCACTCAGCCGCTCAACCTCCGCCAGTCTCTCCTTGCTCGTTGCTGGCGCTGCCGCCCCCAGTTGGGCGAGACGATCGAGGGGTCCCGTACCATGCGGAACCGACCCTATCCAGTGCTCAAGTGCTCAAGACTGAGAGATATTGTGCACATGGTTGGTCTCTACAATATATACACTGACACTTTACCTCCCAGAGCTCTTCCCGGTCCGTCACGGCCATCCTCGTCCTCCGGCGGGCCCCCGGCCGCGGCGCGGTGCGGCGGCGTCACAAATCCGACCACAGAGCACCGGGACGCGGTCGGGCGATCTGAGGTCCAACTAGGCACATGCATTGCCCATCCAGGGCTATCACCTGGACCCATCAACAGGCGCCTGCGGCGCCGTGGTCACGAGGTGTTGTTCACACCTGGGCAAGCATTCATGCAGACAGTATGTGAGATGGTGATGGGAATGGGTGGTCGGGCGGGCGGGCGGGCGGGCGGGACGAGGAGGCCTCGTCGCGACGCTGACGCTGATGCCCGCCGTGCCGCTGCGGACTGTCGCCGAGGACCGCTGCCTCATCGAGACCATCGTGACTGGTGCTTACATCAACCCGTGCATGATTGACAGCACGCGTGCGTTTGCATGGCCTTCGGTTGGCACAGTGTCGATCGCGCAGGGTAGCGTCGGGCCAGGCACCACCGTCTTGACCGCCGGCACAGCGCTGGCCTCCTACCTGGCTCTCGACCCCGACGGGTCCACGGCAATTCGCGGCAAGCGAGTCGTCGAGCTTGGGTGCGGCACCGGGCTCTGCGGTATCGTGGCGGCGCGCCTCGGCGCATCACAGGTGCTGCTCACCGATGGCAACTCCCCGACCTTCTCGACCGCACGCGTGCCAACGTGAGGCGCAACCTCGACTCTTCGGATCGCGCGGCGGCCTTTCGGTGGCATGCAGCTCTTTGCGACAGAAGCCTTGAGAGCAGCTCCTCTGCTGCTCACACACTCTGCACAGCTGACACAGCCTACTGTGCGGCTGCCACAGCTGTGACAGCGATGGGCTCGCCCTCACTGGCCCTCAGTCACTTGTGCTGCGGCTTGTGTGAGCGACACTGCTCGGCGACTGCCGGCACACTGTGAGACCATGGGTGTGAGGTTAAACCACGCTACCAGCGCTTGGTCACATCGGCCCCGAGGTCAGATCCATCTACTCTGTTGATGACAAGACTTGTCTACCGGCTGGAGCCGAGCAGGAGGGCCCGGCGCACAACCCCTTGGTCAACTCACCCTCCACACCCCGTAAACTTCTCCACCGACACACGAGGTGGTGGGGCAAGGAAGGGGGGGGCGACCCTGCTCGCGTC
The DNA here is from genome assembly GCF_000372725.1 of Emiliania huxleyi CCMP1516. Classification (NCBI taxonomy): domain Eukaryota; phylum Haptophyta; order Isochrysidales; family Noelaerhabdaceae; genus Emiliania; species Emiliania huxleyi. The sequence goes on along the minus strand of NW_005199470.1, from coordinate 78,520 downwards.
TCCACGTCTAACGACAGGAGCCCCACGGCATTCAAAGTGCAAGGCCCAGTGCGCGTGGGTGAGCGGTGTGGGGGGGGGGGGGGGGGGGGGGGGGGGGGGGTCACGTCACTGCATCCTCTGCCGGTTCCTCCCGTCGCCTCTTCTTTGTTCGAATGTTTTTCAATCCATCCTTCACGAAGCCCTCCCATGTAGCTATAGCGTTCTTTGCGAATGTCTCGAAATGGCCAGCAGGCGCTGTCTGCTCGCGGCCTGTGCGGGCCGCTCGTCCTCCTCGCCCTTCTTTCGTCCTCCCGTCCCTCCCCTCCACCATGGCCTCCTCGGCACTTCTTTCTCCATCCGCCTCGCCCTGCCTTTTCGTATCGTGCCGTTCGCCCTCCATTCGGTGACCTCCATGGCCGTCCGTCTCCTTTTGGGTGGCGCTCTCGATACGGTTGCGTCAACCTCGACGTCGCTGTCGCCCTCCCCGTCCCCGTCCCCGCCGTCAATGTATATTTCCTCAAGAGCGATCTCGGTGTTGAAACACCGCTCTGACAGCGCTCACAGTCTGAGCCGGCATTGCCGCTTTTGCGGCGAGAACACTCGAGAAGAGTTGGGGAGCACTTCCACTTGGAGTGCAAGTAAGATATTTTCATTTGGCTACTTTATTAGGTATGTCTGAACAACAAACACAGTGTTGCTAAAACCTCTTACGTCTGCTTCCGCGGCGAGGGGCTGGCGGCGATGGTGTAGATGAGCTCCGGGAGGGTCCCACGCGCCACGGAGGCCGATGGTCCTTGCGGTCGATACCCGAGGGCTCGGCGGCGGTCAGATCGGGGAGGGAGCGCATCGTGACGTCCCTACGTAAGTACGTCAGTCATCGCAGGAGCGATACCGAACCAAGCCCTTGTCCCGAACCCGGCCCTCTAAACGCGGCGGCAGGGGCTCGAGCATGGCGTCCGCCGCCCGCAAGCGCGCCCGCACCGCCGGCGCGGACGGCGAATTGGACGGCGGGGCTGTGGCGGTCGCGGATGGCTTCGAGGCGCCCCTCTTTGGCGTGCGCGTCGTCGGCCAGGTCACCACGCTGCCGCTCGAGGGCGAGGACGGCCCCCTGGCATTGGACGACGTGACTGGCGTTGTGAGCGTCGCGCGGGCGCCTGGTACGTCACCACTGATGACTCGGTGCTGCACGTCTCTATGGCCGGGCGCGTGCGCAGCGTGGCAACCCTGGAAGAAGCCGGCCTCCGCGGCATCGCCATTAGCCCAGACGGCAGCGCGCTGTTTGCGGCGGACTTTGGCGGCCGCAAGATCCTACAGGTGGAGGTGGCGACTGGCACGGTGACCACCCTTGCGGGCAGCGGCACTCCCGGCAGCGCGGACGGCGTGGGCGGCGCGGCGCAGTTCTTCTGCCCACACGGCGTCGTCATCAGCCCTGACGGCAGCGCTCTGTTTGTGACAGACTGGGGCGGCGACAAGATCCGGCGCGTGGAGGTGGCGACGGGCGCGGTGTCCACGCTTGCGGGCAGCGGCACTCGCGGCAGCAGCGCGCGGACGGCGTGGGCGGCACGGCGCAGTTCAAACACCCATGCGGCGTCGCCATCAGCCCGGACAGCAGCGCTCTGTTTGTGGTGGACCGCTTCAACCACAAGATCCGCCGGGTGGAGGTGCTGGCGACTGGCGCGGTGATCACGGTGGCGGGCAGCGGCACCTATGGCTTCTCTGATGGCATGGGCGGCGCGGCGCAGTTCTACTACCCATGCGGCGTCGCCATCAGCCCCGACGGCAGCGCGCTGTTCGTTGCGGACGACGACAACCACAAGATCCGACGGGTCGAGGTGGCGACGGGCGCGGTGACGACTGTCGCGGGCAGCAGCACCGAGGGCAGTGCCGATGGCGTGGGCGCTGTGGCGCAGTTCCACAACCCACTCGGCGTCGCCATCAGCACCGACGGCAGCGCTCTTCTGGTTTGCAGCGCGGATGACGGTGGCCTCCGCCAGGTCTGCGTGTTGGCGCCTCCTCCGCCTCCCACCTTCGCGCCGATCGTGGTGCCGCCCTCGACCCTCGCGGCAGACCTCGGACAGATGAGCGGCGACGCCTCCCTCCCAGAAGGCAAGGTCACCTTCATCGTCGGCGATGACGAGGAGCGCGTCGAGCACGTGAGCAAGAACCTGCTCTGCATTCGGTCCGTGTTCTTTCGGACCATGTTCGGCATCGGCATGAAGGAGCGCGACGCCGCGTCACGGTGCGCAACACCGACCTCGCCACCTTCACCGCCCTCATCCGCTACCTCCTCACCGACCAGCTTGACCTCGGCGATGAGGAGGGCGGCAGGGCGCAGCGCGCGCTCGACCTGCGGCAGCTGGCTGACTCAGGCTTCGACAGGCTGACTCAGGTAACCTGCGCGCACGGGGAAGCTTCGCGGGTTCAAGTCGTCAAACATTAAGCAGCGGAGGTGTGCCGAGGGGGACCGGGAGGCGGTAGGTCGTCGTCGCCCGGCGCTGCTTGCAGCACCATGGCGATGGCGCTAAGAAGTTCCTCTTTTCCGCGCGCCCCCCCCCGCAAGGCGCGCGATACATTCTCTTGAAACACGCAACGCGCGAGACACACACGACACTGGGGTAAAGGCCTGTCACGCCCATATCTTGCCCCTGACGGTGGCTCTTTTCCGACCGAACTGTGCCAGTCACCTAACCTGCTAAAGATCCCTCTCTCCTAACCTGCAACGAAGGGCGCCACTGCGCTACCACGGCGCGAGGCCCCTCCCCGAAAGGCAAGTATTAGACCCATGCAACCGAGACCCCTCCCCACCGCCCCGATCCCCCCACCCCCTTGCTCCCCTCCCCCCCCTCGGCCGAACTGAGGCGCCCGTGGGGACCCCGCAATTCCCTTCCCCCCTCGGAGGGGGCCGGACGAGGCGTACCCCGAGGGCCCCACTCTTTCCTTCGCATAGCGGCCACTCTTCGGATCGCTGGTCGAGCGACCCGGGGGATGCCCCGCGCGCCTGACCCAGGCGCGAAAACGAATCTGCGAGGCGTGGCCGCTCACGCGGCCCGATGGGGAGGAGCGGGGCGGACTACGGGGATCGGCTTCTTACACAGCCCTTCCCTGCAGCGAGCCCCCTCCAACCCACCCGCGCTAGGTCTCGGGGGAACAGGGGTCGGCCCCGCGCGACCTCGAGAACTAGCCGGGGCAGTCGGAGAAGGGGCAACTCGGTGCACTGACGGTCGGCCGTCAGAATTCACGCCTGCGTGGATCGCGTCACACCAATCCTCGCTACCCAACGCGGCCAAAGGATATCCACCTCGAGAACCTCGAGAGAGAGAGCAACGAAGGCGCTCTCGTGTGTGTCTCGCTCTCCAAAGATAAATGAACTCCGGGGGCACAGGACGCGGCACGGACGGGGCACAGACGCCAGGCATCAACATACAGATACGGGGAGGCACCTAGTGACGCAGGGGAGTCTAGGCGACGGTGGCGTCCGACGCCGCAGCGAGCCTGAGCTCGCGGTCGCGATGCCGCGAGCTGCAGCGCGACTGACACACACATGCGCTGGACCTACCTGCAAACAGCCACGACCGCGTCGACCAGGAGCACTTGGAGCAGGAGCTCGCCTCGTCCTAACCTGGTTTGTGGAGCTCCCACACCTTACCCTTGCAGGCCACCATAAGGGACCCCGTTACGTTAACCACCGCCCGACGCTCACTACAAGTGACCAAATGTCACCTCCTCGCCTTCGCGCAGCCTGCGGAGCGCGCGCACCTCGGCGAGCCACTCGCCGCTCGTCTCATCGACAAGATGGCCGTGCTCGGAGCAAGTGGGCGAGTCGCCTTCGTGGTTGATGAGATCGATGAACGGCATCATCACCGGGCCTTGGCCGTTGCCGGCGAACGCACGGCTCATCTTCATGCACCCAGCACGTCGCCCACTCCACTTCCGCCGCAGACCACGTCCCCCCGTGCGACGGTGGGTGGGCGGCCAGCGCCCGCCTCTCCTCCAAAAGGAGGTCGACCTTCCAGCCGTGCAAACGCCAGGTCGACCTTCCAGCGCCAGGTCGGCCGGCCCTCGCACTGCCAGGTTGTCTGGGCAGACCGCTGGAAGGTTTGAGATCATGGGGCTATACATGTCTGGGCAGACCGCTGGAAAGCCCTGGGAGCCCTCCCCCTACTGCTATTTCTGGCGTCGTCTCGTGCGCGGCTAGCGCTTCCTATGTGTGTACATTTATGAAAAGCGGTGTTGTTGCAAACACGGCAAAGCGCGAGGGCCGCATCACCCTCCCGACGCGAGGTCGCGCCAGACCCTCTACACACCGGTCACCGCAGATGAGATCCGCACACACACACACACCTCACCTGACACCAAGGCTAGGGTTTAAATAAATAAATAAATAAAAACAGACACCTCTCTACTGTGAGGTGGGTAAAAAAGAACAGGTCCCCGCCCGTGCGATCTTTGTGCAGGGTTCTTTGTGGGTGTGGTCGGCGGCTAGCCGGGGTCGTCCTCCCGATGCAGCAGGGGGACTATCACTAGCCGTCTTCCACATGGTCCCTCGGATCCCTGCTGCTCCTAATCTCTTCGTATACATCCTCCTGCTGATCTCCGCACAAAAGGGCCTCCATTTATTAATTTATTTATTCACAGAAACACTGCTCGATATTCACAACGTCATGTATGTGTTGCGTGCAGCGTGTGACCGCGGTCTAAGAATTCACACTCGCCAGACACGGGCCTCACGTTCACACTGTACAGTGTAGCTGTAGGTTCTCCTACCTACCTATATCGCATCGGAGGTCAGCGGGCGCGTGGCGGGGCTCTCGAGGGTCAGCGGGCGTCTCGCCCCACGCGACGCTCTCGACGAGCCGCTCGGAGCCACCCTCTCGAGGCGAGGGTGCGGATGGCGTGGACGACTCTCGCCGTTTGGACGTGCATGGTACCCGTGTAGGTCGCCCCGGGCACGTGGACGCCATAGTACGGCTGGTCCAGCTGCCACGCGAGGTGCAGGAAGACCATGTTCGGCTGCGCCTCCGACCGTCCCGGCGGGCGCCAGACCGGCGCATGCAGCTCCACGACAGCGGTCCCCGGTCGCGCGCAGAGCAAGTTGGCGAGCGCGGCGCCGTGGGGCGCGACGACCAGGTCTGCGGCGCGGAAGAGCGCGCACTGGTCGATGGCGGAGTGTGTGTCCTCGAAGCGGTGCAGCCGCCCCCTTGCCAACTCGCCAGCCGCGAGCGAGCCGTGCAGCGCCCGCACGAGCACATCCACGTTCGCGATCGCTCGACTCTGGTTGTGCCGTGTGACAAGGACCACCTGCGGACCAATCGCCGCGTCGCCGCCGATCGGAGCTGGGCGGCGGGTCAGGTCGTCGAGATTGCGCCAGATCAGCTGGCGCGTCGTGCGCATCGTCGAGGCGAGCGGCGCGCCCCGGACATTGCCGGTGCCCATGGGCACGAGCACCTGGTTGGCAGAGACGGCGCCGTGGAGCAGCCTCGCCTCCATGCCGCGCCCACCCACGAGCTGCACCCACTCGCGGAACCAGCCCACGCGCACATCCTGGTCCGTGTGCAAGAAGGCAGGCAAGAAGGCCGCCGTGCCTCGCCCCGCGAGCGGGCGGTGAAGCATCCGATGGGTGAGCGCGAGCGCGAGCGCGGGAAAGAGCTGGCAGATGCTGTGCCCAGGAGCATCAAAGTGAAAGGCCAAGTGCAAGTACACGAGCTGCTCGACGCTCCTGGTCCGTGCCCGTTCTGGTCGGGGCGCCCGGCACGCGCTCGCGGTTTTGTCGCCCCAGCTCAACTGTGGTAGCGGATAGCATGCCCCGTCCGCCATGAGCCCACCGTGCCCTGCGACGGCGTTTCTGAAGATCAGCACGCGCTCGGCGGGCGTGTTCCACCTCTCGTACGCTCGGAATCCTGCGTCGAAGTCTCGCACCGCCAGCGCACTCGAGGTTCCCGAGGCTGCGAGCGAACCGCACGCATCGCCTAGACGTAGATGATAGACGAGTGCGTCGTCCAGGACGGCGCGGAAGCGGGTTTGGTTGCTCCCAGATCGGTTGACCATGCACAACGTGTTCCATAGGTCCGGCTCTCGCCGCACCGCAGTGAGAGGCTCCATGCGGCCGAAGGGGACCTCTCTTTGTTCTCGAGGTTCTCGAGGTGGATATCCTTTGGATACTGTCCCGTTTTGCTGTTCACAGCTAGGGACGGCCTCTGCGGGCAAAGTCAAATCACCCCCACCACCCTCCCTCCCACCCTCCCTCCCTCCCTCCCACAGGCAAACCTTCCGCTCCCGCTCAGAGGCTCGCCGCGCCCGTGCGGCGC
>NW_005199470.1:34518-72136 GCF_000372725.1 Emiliania huxleyi CCMP1516 | reverse complement strand
CACAGACGGAGCAGCGGCCGCGCCAGCGGTCGCTGCTCCGCCCCCCCGTTGCGCGCGCCGCGCGCGCGCTGCCGCCGCCGCCGCCGCCGCCGCCCCCTCCTCGCCGTCTTCCCCACCCTACCCTCTGTTGCGCGCGCCGCGCAGCCGCGCTGCGCGCCCCCGCCCCCGCCCCCGCCCCCGCCCCCGCTCCCAAGCGCCCCTTCCCCGGTAGGTGTGCGGAGAAAGTGGAACCAATCGAGAGGTGGCAGAAGCCGCCGTGTGTGACATATACTGCGGCACGTGAGAGTGAGACAGAGCCCCGGCAGCGGCCAGCGCGCGCGTAGCGGCACCTTGTGACGGTGCCCTGGCAAAATCGTCCCGATTTCGATGCGCGATTTAGCTAAGTCCCAGAGCCGTTTACGCATGAGCGGGCCCCCTCACCAGCCTAGGGCTCGCGCTTCTGGCCCGAGGTGTCGCGGCTGCCTCCCGCGCCCTCCGGCGCCTGCTGCTACTGCCGGTCGGCCGGTCGGGTCCGCGCGACGGCTCCATCCTCGAGACGTAGCGGTCGCTGAGCGCTTTCTCGACCGCTACGTCTTCCAGTGCACCCACCCACCGCGACCCTCGAACCTGCGCTGCGCGGCGCAGTTGCTGCCGAGCGAGACGCCCCCGCCCGCGCAGGGGCGGCATCACCAGACGCTACCGCATGGCCGAGCAGCGAGCAGTGTGTGCCGCAGTGCCCGTCCGGGCCCTCTTGCAGCTGCCTCTATTGGGCGTAAACCGCGGATATAAGGGTCTATACGGAGGTGGGTGGCCTCTTAGAGGTATGGGAGCCGCTGGCACCGCGCTGGGCGCCGCGGATGCACGTACGAACGAACATTATGAAATCGGGACGATTTTGACCCAAAAATCACAAGGTGCCAGCGCAACAGGCGTTTCAAACAGCAAACGGGACGGCCTGCGCAGCCTCTAACTATATCCTTCGGCCGCGTTGGCTGCTAACCTCGCGTGGGTAGGAGGTGCTCTGCGAACTGCCTCGCGCGAGGGGCGTGTGGCATCTCTCGCGAGTCTTGGAATAGTCTTCCCTGACCCCGCCCCCGCCGGCCCGCCTGCCCTGCCCGCCTGGCCGACAAGATCTCTTCACCTTCTCATTGGTGGAGTATAGGTACGAGAGGGCTACGGCGGCCGCCCCGGCTGGGTTCTCTGCATAGACTAACCCATAGAGTAGGGCCAGGAGCCGCCGGCGTCAGGCGTGCGAGGCCCGGCTTCTGTGCACAGAAGCGAGCGGAGCGAGCCGGAGAGAAAATTTGAGGAGTACTTGCATGTAGAGCTCTACGTCCCTGTCTTGACTCTTGAGCTTTTGACAGCAGGACACGAGTGTTTACACAGTCGGCACGGTTTCCGTTCCGCGCGTGCCCCGCTGAATACAAATACCGTTCGGCTGATTTATAATCCGCGAGACCTCGAGAGAGTAGTGCCGAAGGCGCCTCTTTTTGATCGAGGCGGGGCGTTCGGCTGGCTACCTCGGTGTCCTTCCATATAGATATCCAAAAGCGCGCGTCACATTCCCCTCGACGTCGTCCACAGGTCCAACCCTCGCCTTTCCCGTTCCGCTCGCGCTGGCCCCGCCGCGTCGACGCACATATGGCCGCGGGGAGCTGCACGCCCGGGCGGCGCGACGCCTCCTGCTCGCGCAACCCGCCGCTCCCTCTCCGCTCCCACCATGCGATGCGCTTCGATTTGGCGCCCGAGCGGCTACGCCCCCCTCGGCCTCACAATTCCTGCCACCTCCCGTTCGCAGGTGAGGCTGCTGCCATCGAGGAGCCGCGAGACGCGGCCGCTGCCGCTCGTTCCCCACCCTGAGCGAACCCGCCCGATTGCCCCCACTCTTTTCCGGCGAGAGAGCGACGCAGCCCACTCGCTTGCCAATCGCTGCCCGGCTCCAGTCCGAGCGCCGAGGACACGAGAGACTGTGCCGGTCGTCGCGACGCTAACGCCGCGGCGTGCTGCCCGTAGGCGCAGCTCTACTCTCTCAGGCTCGAACCTTCCCGGTCAAGTCAAGAAGCCCAGTCTCCTCTGCTGCGGCACGCAGGCGCGTTGATTTCTTTCTGTCTTTTTAGAGGTCGCCCGAGATTGCCCGAGATTTTCTCATATGCCTTTATAACCCAGCCCAGCCCACCCCTCCCCACACCCCTACACCACACCACACCACACCACACCACTCCCCCCGCCCCACGCTCTCTAGTCACTCTGTGTCCGCAGCCGCTAGGGCCACTCGAGCGCTGCCCGTGGGACACACCACCTTCAACCGCTTCTTGACTCTCTGCAGGAATTCGATCAACATGCTCAAACTCGAGCTCGTGCCGGCCGCCGGTGACAAGCTCGTGCTCAAGCTCTCTCCCCCGCCGCCGCTTGCTGACAAGCAGGTGTGCGTTAATTTGCACTGGCTCAGGGAGGGGGTATGCACGCAAGACTAGCCTCTCGCGTTCTGTGGCTGACAGGCGTCTCTGGCGGACAACACGACCGCCATCGACTCCGGCGGAGGCAACGCCGTCGGCATCCCCTCCGAGCCCGTCTCGCTCAAGGATGGCATCGACACCGGCACCGGCGGCACCGGCACCGCCAGCACCGGCACCGGCAACGTCCCGTCCGAGGGCGAGCCCAGCCCGCTCAAGGACGGCATTGACGCGGGCGGCGGCAACGTCGAGGGCGAGTTTTCGCCGATGACGTCCTCCGCGAAGGTCGGAATCGTGCCGGCTGACGACGGCCGCGTCACGCTCGTCATCTCCGCGTCGGTGTCGCCTTCGCTCCCCGGAGCCAAGGTGCGCGTGCGCACACCAGGATTATGATCCTCTCCCGTCTCCGAAAGCCTGCGCGTACTCTCCCTCGCCCACAGGCGTGCGGCATCAAGAACGTCAACATCTCCGTGGCAAAGTCTGGCCCGGAGGGCGTCCTCAAGAAGGACCCGGCCGCAGAAAAGGCCGCGGGCGCGGTCAACTCGGACAAGGCCAAGGCCATGTTCGCCACCCACGCGCCGAGCCCGCCCGCCGTTTTCTGGTCCAAGTTTACGCGCCCGACCGGCCCACCGACGGCCCCCACCGGCGCCGTCAAGGGCGCCCTCAAGAAGGACATCCCTGCGGCAGAGTCTGGCGCGGAGGCCTCCGTTGACGAGACCGGCGCCATCAAGAACGACCCGGCGCTCAAGCCGGACACCAACGTCGCCACGGCCCTCAAGCCGGCGGAGGCCGGCGGCGCGCCGCTGCCGTCGATCAAGGAGTTTCCGAAGGAGGAGCCCGCCCCGGCGGCGAGCGCCTGGCATTGTGCGCGCCGGCGTCTGCCGACCCACTCTGTGACCCCATCCCGCGTTCGACGCGTAGGGCGACGCCGACTGGAAGGAGTTTCCAGAGGAGACGGCCGCCCCGGCGGTGAGCACCTCCCAGCAGAAGCACACGCGGGTATTGCGGGGACACGCAAGTCATGCAGGCGGGCACTTACATTGATCCTGTGACCTCTCGTCTGCCGCACGGCACGCGCGCGCAGGTCATCGACGGGTGGAAGACCCCCTCCCCGCTCCGCAAGATCGAGCGCAAGGGCGAGCCCAACCTAATCGACCGCTCCAAGAAGACCACCAAGAACCCCACCCCGATCGGCCGCGTCGACCCCAACGGGTTGGGCGAGCCCAGCCTGGTCGACTGCTCCAAGAGCACCACCCCGACCGACCCACCAACGGCCCCCAACGGCGTCACCACAAACGCCCCGGCCCTCACGCCGGTGGGGACCGGCGGCGCGCCGCTGCCGTCGAGCGAGGAGGTTCCGGAGGAGACGCCCGCCCCGGCGGCGAGCGCCTTGCATTCTGCGCCGTGCGTTTGCCGACCCACCCCTTGACCCACCCCGCTTTCATTGATGCGTAGGGCGACGCCGACTGGACCGTCTCGGCCAAGGAGTCTCCGCCAGCGGAGAAGCCCGCCCCGGCGGTGAGCGCCTCGCACGCTGCAGTGCAACGCAGAGCCTCAACTGTTGACGCACCCACCGCTTGCGCGTGCGCAGGGCATCCCCGACAGGACCACCCCGTCGAACCCGCGCCGCAAGAAGAGGCGCAAGGGCGCGTCCGCCCCGATCGTCCGCACCAAGAGCATCGCCCCGGTCGGCGGCAACAACCGGTTCGGGGCCCTGATCGGAATGGACGGCAACGAGGGCATCCTCGGTGGCACCGGCAAGGTGCCCCGCGGCTCCACGCCGTCGACCACAGACTCGGTGCTCGCCGCCTGCATACATGCGGCCTCCTCCCCCGCTCGCCGTTCAACCGCCAGTCTCGCGCCCTCCTGTTCAGGGCGCGACGGCCAACGTCGAGACGACCACGATTACCACGCCGGAGGGCTCCGTCTCTGCCTCCGGCTGGTTCTCTTGGCCCAAGTTCTGCCCTTCCTACTTGCTCCGCCTCTTTGGCATCCTCGCGTTGCTCTGCCTCGGAACCGCATTTGCGCTCTCCTCGTACTCTGCCACCTCCGCGCTTCTCTCCTCGCAGTGGCACGAGTCCCCGACTTCCTTTCCCGCAGTCACAACGCCGTTCACGCCGGCATCGCTCAACGGCGTCGGCGAGATTGGCGGCGACGACACCAGCTCGTTTGCAGCCATCGCCTCTTCGGACAGCGTGCCCGCCGACCACCCGGTGCTTGCTCGCTCGCGCTTGCTAGTACCCGCACCGCGCCAGCTCGTGACCCACAGCCCGCGCGCTGTTGAGGGCGGGCACGAGGAGGGGCGCTTGTTGGAAGCACTGATGGACGACGTCAAAGAGACGGTGGGCGAGCCGTTGCACCTGATTGGCGAGCCGCCGGCGTCCATCATCGAGGACGTTTACGAGAAGCAGCCGGTGAGCGCCCCTCGGCTGTTTCTGTGTGCGAGGGAGCTTTGGTCACCCGCTGACGTATTGCCTGTTGTTTGCGTGTAGGACGAGGCCGACTTGGAGACCGTCCTGGCCTCGCGCAACATCACGGAGCGCAAGGGCGAGCCTGTGGTCGACTTTGTCGGTCCCGTCTACAGCAACAGATCGGGGATCATCGTTTGCGAAACCGTCCTGCTCATGAATGTCACGGCGCCCGAGTTGCGGCCCGCCGACGCTCGGAAGCCTGGGATGCTGGAGGTGCGGAGGCTGGTTGAGACTCGCTTGAGCGCACCCGTCTCTAGCATGCACGCCGGCGGCGAGTGGCGGGCGAACGACGGATTGGGGAACGCTTCTCGAATCCCAACCCAGGATCTCTTTCTCCAGCGTGGCCGGGCCGTCGACCCTCTTCTCGCGGGCGAGCCGGCGTGGCTTGCAGCGGTCCGCGCCGCTCAGATCGCCGACTCGAACGCGGTCGAGTCAGATGTCTTCTCGGTCTCAAGTGTGTGCGCCGCCCCTGCGTGGCAGGTGGAGCCTCGCCACGCACTCACCGACGAGCTCCACAAGACCGACGAGCCTCCCGCCGGCCCGCCGGCCGACGATCTCTCAAGCGACCAGCCCTCCCCGTTCCCCTTTCCCTTCACGAGCGGACCCTCCTCTTCCGCGCCTGGCCGCGCCCAGCAGCGCGGTCAGCTTTGGGCCTTGTTCTTGCTCGCGTGCGGGCTGCTCTCGGTGCCGGTGCGGTGCCTGACGGGGGCAAGGCGCGGCGCGTGGCTGCTTCTTCTCGTCGCGCTGCTCCCGCTGGCAAGTGCACCGTCGTCGCCACCGTCTCCGCCGCCGCCGTCTCTGCCCCCACGCTCACCGCTGCCGCCGTCATCGCCGCCGCCGCTGCCGCCGCCGCTTCCGCCGCAGGATTCACCACAGGATTCAGTCCTTGAAAGCAGGATGGGCAGGCAACATCCGGCTGCGTGTCTTCCTGGCTCTGCGTCAAACGCCTTATCCGCAGTGGACGGATTTCATGCCAAGATCTTCATTTATGATGCTGTAAGCCTCGCGCCGCGTCCTGAGCCTCCGTGGTGGCCGCTCTACAAGAACTTCTCATCGAGGCCGCAGCTGCTAAACCATGGGCCTAACCATGATCCCGAGTGGCCCGATTTTCTGATCCAGCAGCAGCTTCGATCGCTGCTTGCGTCGGGAACGTTCCCTCACTTACAGCTGGCAATGAGCCCCAACGATGCGCACATAGTTCTCTGGCTCCTCTGGGACTATGCCCTCTGCCGCGCCTCAGGGGTGAAGCTTGACCGGTGGGAGGAGCAGAAGGGGCACGTTTGGGGCTCGTGCAGGGCGCATGACGAGCTGCTCGCGTCAGTCATGGAGACTGAGCGATGGCGGCGGCACGGTGGCCGTGATTTTGTGTTTGTCACTGACGACCCCTGGCACTGGAACTCACAGCCGCCCGCCTCCGGCCATCGCGTTCCGGTGTGGCCTGCAGCGCGCGAGGCAACTCGCCAATCACTGCTCCTCTCCGGTGAAGACTGCCGGCCGGCGTTGACCGTTGAGCATGGCTCGCCTCGCGTGGTGTATATGCCGTACTATACCTCGGTCGTGCATCCCCCACCGGAACTCGACACCTCTGTCCCAGTGCGGCTCCCGCAGCGGGCACAACACGGCGGCAGGAAATGGCTGATAGCGTTTGTCGGCAGCCGTCGGACGCACCACTCCTGTCCTGCCATCGACGAGCCACACTACCCTTCGTGGCGGCAGCGCGAGCTGCTCCTAGACGAGCTGGCTCGTGAGTGCTTGCCCGACGAGTGCCGGTGGCGGGACCTTGACGCCCCTGGCCGCGAAGCCGACCGAAACGAGGTCGGGCGCTTCGCTGAGTACTTGAAGGAGGCGATGAATCACGCGAGCTTCTGTCCTGTGCCGCGTGGGGACACGGCCTCATCCAAACGCCTCTTCACGGCCATCTCGGCGCTGTGTATCCCTGTCATCCTCTCCGACAGCGCGCCCACCCCCTTTGCCGGTGACGAGCCGGCGGGCAGCGCGTGCATCTCGCAGCTCTACCGGCAGGCCACGCTGCGCGTGCCAGCCACGCAGCTTGCCGACTCCAACTTCTCGCTCGTTCACTACCTCCGTGCGCAGCCAAATGAGACTGTCGTGCGTATGCGCGCACATCTCATTGAGCTGCGTGGCATGCTCACCTATGAGCCAGCGGTCCCGAGTGCCGGTGCCGCACCAGGTGCAGTGCCAGGCGGCGAGGAGTTGGCCGACGACTGGGCCCGTCCCTCTGCTTTGAAGCAGTTGACCCGCCAGGTGCTCTTGCGCTTACATGAGTTCCTCCCGCCAAAGGCAACGGAGGAGCAGGCTGCTAAGGCTCCAGACCATGCCTCCGGTGAAACGCCTGGTAGTGTCGCATCCACCAATACAATGTCCGCTTCCTCTGCAACCAGCGGCGGCGGCGCCGCCGCCCCCGCCGCCAACTCCGACAATGCGGCCAAATCTCTTGTTGCTACCCACATCGGGCTGGTAGGCTCAAGCTTCCCTGCTCCCCTGGAGGTGTTGCCAGCGCATCGCCGGCGCTCGCAGCAGCGCAGGTCCAAACTACTCCATCGCCATGAACTTGACGCAGAGAGAAACGCTCCCGTCACAAAGCCCGTGTTTCCGCCTGCCGGGCCGCCCACCCAGCCCCCCGCTGAGCCACCGGATTTGCCGCCCGCCGGGCCGCCTGACTCGCTGCCTGCCACTCCTACGGATCCTCCGCCGTCGCCATTGTTTCCTCCGTCGCCTCCGCCAGCTCCGCCGGCCTCGCCGTCTCTGCCAGCATCTCCGCCGCTGCCGCCTCCGTCTCCGCCCTCGTACCCGCTCGCATACTACACCGTCACCACGACGCCGGGATCGTGGCCTAGCGAGGTGAGCTGGGACCTCTGGTGCGGCGGTACGGTCGTCCTCTCGTCGGCGCCCTACACCGGCTCAGACTTCCAGACCGAGTACGGCGTCTCCCTCTCGCCCGGCGTCGAGTGCGAGCTCGTCATGAAGGACTCGTACGGCGACGGCTGGGACGGCGCTAGCTGGTCGGGCCTCGGGCAGGAGGGCCTCGCCGTTGCCTCTGGGTCCGAGGAGCGGAAGTCTTTTGTGGTGCCGTTTGCGCCGCCCTCCCCGCCGCCGCCGTCGCCGCCGCAGCTGCCGCCATCGCCGCTGCCCCCGTCGCCGCCGGCGCAACCGCCTCATCCGCCGTCACCGCCGCCACGCTCTCTCGGCAATTGCGGTACAGGCACGCTCGAGGTCACGGCCGACACCACGCTCAACACTGACCAGCACCCGTACGGCTTATACTTCTATCAGTCCATCCGGATTGCCGCCGGCGCGACCCTTAGCGCCACCGGCTCCAAGCCGCTGATCCTCGTCGCTGACACAGTTGTCGACATCCAAGGCACCATCGACACGTCGGGTGGAAAGGGCGGCAACTCGGCCGGCAATGACATGTCGGCGGGTGGCGGCGCGGGTGGCGGCGCCGTCAAGATCGTGTCGGCGCGGATCATAGTCGGGTCCAGCGGCGCCATCCGCGCCGACGGCGGCGACGGCGGCGACGCGGGCGGCTTTGGCCAAAGCTTCACGGCGCCTTGGTTCACCCCTGGCGACGGCGCGGCCGGCGTGGGCGTGGCAGGAGGATATGATGGCGGCGCTGGCGTGGGCTCGAGCAAAGTTGGCAAACCAGGTAGCGGACCAGGCGCGTCGGCAGGAGGTCAGTATCACAGTGGCGTGCCGCCGGGCGCCGGCGGCGCGGGCCACGCGTTTGCAGGTACCGATGGTTTCGGGCAGTACTCTGGCATCAGGCCGCCGGGCGGCCCAGCCTACGGAGACGCCGAGCTGTCTGGCGGCCTCCAGGGCGGCAGCGGTGCGGGCAGTGGCGCCAACGACCCCGACAACGAGGAGGGCGCAGGAGGCGGTGGATCGGGCGGCACGATCTATCTCGTGGCGCCGACGCTGCAGATCCAAGGAGTCGTGTCGGTGGCGGGCGGCTTGGGCGGCCGCGACGACTACCACTACAACGGGGAGGCCGACCGAGAGGGCTACAACAACGGCGGGCCGGGCTCGGTCGGCCGCATCCGTCTCGACTACGAAACATTCACCCATGGAACCGCGGCGCCCGCCTATTA
The DNA here is from genome assembly GCF_000372725.1 of Emiliania huxleyi CCMP1516. Taxonomy (NCBI): domain Eukaryota; phylum Haptophyta; order Isochrysidales; family Noelaerhabdaceae; genus Emiliania; species Emiliania huxleyi. Next base: position 63,124 of record NW_005199470.1, on the reverse strand, counting down.
CCAAGGCGAACTTGGTGATTTGAGCAACTTCTGCACGCCATCGCCACAGTCACCGCCGTCCTCGCCGTCGCCGCCGGCGCAACCGCCGCTCTCTCCGCCGCCCCTGTTGCCGCCGCTCTCTCCGCCGCCCTCTCCGCCTCCGCCATCATCTCCGCCACTGCCGCCATCAGCCCCCTACCATGCGGCCACGTGCCCTGATTTGCATCAGACAAGCAATACGGGCGGATGGATGCATTACTGCGTCATCGACGCCGCCGACGGTTGGCAAGCTCTTGAGCTCTCCTTTCGCTGGCGAGACCAGGGATGGGGCATTTCTTTATGGGGTACAGGCTTGCGGATCTCAATCGCGAGACCTCCAAGCGGAGCAAAGCCTGTCTTTGTGGTCGGTTCTGCTCCTCGACAGACCCTTTCTGTCATTTTGCGTGTGAACCTACTTGACATCCAGATTTCGGGAAGCACAGCCGGGTCTTCGGCACGCCCTATTTCGGAGTATCAACGAGTCGGGACGTGGACATCGGGCATCCAAGCTGGCGACCAGATCATCATCGAGGCCAAATGCTGCGATTATCCGGGGCATGCAATGCACGTCGAATCGCTCCGGGTAACCCTCCAACAGCAGTTGGCCTTGCCACCGTCGCCCCCCGGGTCACCACCGGCTCCACCGCCGAGCCCGCACCACCCCCCTCTTCCGCCCGCCTCCCCACCAGCTCCTTCTCTTCCACTTGCTCTGAACCTCCCCGAACAACCCTCGATAAGCCTTCGTCGATTCCCACTGCCGGTTGCCTACGCGCCTGTTCCAGACTGCTCCGCGCCGGACCGAGTGGTGTGCACTGGGATTCCGAGCAATGTTCTGCCTCCGCCAGCTGCCTGGAACGGAAGCCTCTTCTTTGATGGCGCCATCTCAGACTATCTGCAGGATACGGCCTTGCCTGGGGAAAGCGGTGACACTCGCTCTACCTCTGTTGCCGACGTCGACGGCGACGGTTATATGGACATAGTTGTCGGCAATGACGGACAAGAGAACCAGATCCTTTTCGGCACTCCGGATACGAGAACGTTCTTCGCCGTCATTCTTCCTGGAGGATTCAGGATGACTCGGTCAACCTCCGTGGCGGACGTCGACTCGGACGGGTTCATGGACGTCGTTGTCGCAAATTTCGGATACGAGAATCAGATTCTGTTTGGAAGCGCAGATGGGAGGACCTTCTCCGAGTTCACCCTCCCCGGAGGAAGCAGCAATAGCTTCTCCACTTCCATTGCAGACTTCAACTCCGATGGGTTCATCGACATCGTGGTTGGCAATCACCAAGTTGAGAACCAGATCCTTCTTGGGAGTGCGGACGGGAGATCCTTCTCGGCCTCCACTCTTCCTGGAGGAAGCTGGGCGACCACCTCCACCTCTGCTGCGGATGTCGACTTGGACGGCTTTATGGACGTGGCGATCGGTAACGCTTTTTCTGAAAACTATGTCCTGTTCGGGAGTGCGTGGGGATTTACTCCCGCTACCCTGCCAGGAGGAAGGAGGAATTCTTACTCGATCTTGGTCATGGACATCGATGCGGATGGATTCGCCGACATTGTTGTCGGCAATGACCAGGGCCAGGACGACGTCGCTTCGAAGAACCAAATCCTCTTTGGGAGTGCGAATGGCAGAGTGTTCTCAGCTGTGGACCTCCCGGGGGGAAGCATGAACACTCGCTCCACCTCTGTTGCGGACATCGACGGCGATGGGAGCTTGGAGATCGTCTTCGGCAATCACGGACAGCAGAACCAGGTACTTTTCTGGTCGACGGACACGAGAACGTTCTCCGCGGCCATTCTCCCTGGAGGAAATCGAGATTCCCATTCCACATCTGTTGCAGATGTCGACGGGGATGGTTTCATGGATATTGTGGTCGGCAATGTGGGTCCTGACCATGCGGCAGTCGAACTCGAAGTCGACCATAAAAACCAGATTCTGTTCGGGATTGCGCCGCGTGGAGGCTTCTCAGACGTTTTGGACCTCCCAGGGAATAGGCACACTAGTGGACCCACTAGATCCATCTCGGTGGCGGACGTCGACGGGGACGGGTTCGTGGACATCGTGCTCGGCAACAGCCGAGAGATCCAGGTCCTCTTTGGGAGCGCGGACGGGAGGACCTTCTCCGAGGTCGCCCTCACCGGAGGGAGCAGGAACATTTTCTCCACCTCTGTCGCGGACGTCGACGGGGACGGGTTCATGGACATCGTGGTCGGCAACGGCGGCCAAGAGAACCAGATCTTCTTTGGGAGCGCGGACGGGAGGAGCTTCTCCGAGGCCACCCTCCCTGGAGGGAGCAGGCACACTTGGTCCACCTCGGTGGCGGACGTCGACGGGGACGGGTTCGTGGACATCGTGCTCGGCAACAGCCAAGAGACCCAGGTCCTCTTTGGGAGCGCAGACGGGAGGACCTTCTCCGACGTCACCCTCCCAGGGCGCAGGAGCACTTCCTCAACCTCCGTGGCGGACGTCGACGGGGACGGGTACATGGACATCGTGGTCGGCAACTCCGGCGAGAACCAGATCCTCTTTGGGAGCGCGGGCGGGAGGACATTCTCCGAGGTTGCCCTCCCTGGCCAGGGAGGGCACACTCAGTCCACCTCGGTGGCGGACGTCGACGGGGATGGGTGGATGGACATCGTGCTCGGCAACACCTTGGCAGAGAACCAGATCCTCTTTGGGAGCGCGGACGGGAGGACCTTCTCCGAGGTCGCCCTCCCCGGAGGGAGCAGGAACACTTTCTCCACCGCTGTTGCGGACGTTGACGGGGACGGGTTCGTGGACATCGTGCTCGGCGAGTACAACGCAGAGAACCAGATCCTGTTTGGGAGCGGGGGCGGGAGGACCTTCTCCGTGGCCCCCCTGCCTGGAGGCGCTAGATCCTCTCTTTCCATCCTCATAGCAGACGTCATGAACATGGACGGGAGGTTGGATATCGTGATTGGCAACGGCGGAAAGGAAGCCAACCAAATCATATCGTGGAGAGCATGCCTGAGTGGAGGCGCACAGCTCCACGGCAAGAGCTGGTGCTTCAAGTGCCCTTCCTTCATGGGACTCACGGGCACCTCCTGCGTCGAGTGCCTCCCCGACTTTCTACAGCAGCCCGGTGCCGGAGAGCTCTGCGCGACAGACCCCTGTCCACTCGGCGAGCGCCCGCTCGGCAGCGACGCGTGCACTCCTTGCAAGAACAGGCCGGGCGTCTTCTACAACACCAGCGCCGCAGCGGCGCGCACAGAGAGCGACCCCACCACCTGGATCCAGCCCAGCTGCGTCGAGTGCCCCACAGGCAGCTTTGCGGACGCCGTCGCCGTCGACGAGTGCTTTGCTTGCCCTGCGGGCGAGTACCAGAACCTCACCGGCCAGGCCGCGTGCACGCAGTGCCCTGCTGGCCAGTTCCAGGCTGAGCGCGGCCAGACGTCATGCGACTCGTGTGCCACGGGCGGATACTGCGACGCCGCTGCGACGTGCGGCGGCGGCTTCACGCCGTGTCCAGCAGGTACCTATAACGAGGGGCAGAGCAGCAGCTCATCCGATGACTGTCAGCAATGCCCCCCCGGCACCTCTAGCCCGACCACCGGCGCAAATAGCAGCGAGACATGCTCTAGCTGCCGGGCTGGAACATACGGCGACGCCAAAGGGCAAAGTGAGTGCAAGGACTGTCCTGCGGGCCGTTACCAGAACGACACGGGCGCGACGTCCTGCCGCGACTGCGAGCAGGGCAGCTACTGCGCCAAGGGCGCGGCGGCGCCGCTGCCTTGCGGCGCGGGAACCTACTCGGACAAGTTGAACCTCGACTCGGCGGGCGGCTGCGAGGGCTGCCCAGAGGGCCACTTCTGCACCACCGGCAGCGTGGTCCCCGTGGCGTGCCGCTCCGGCACGTTCGCTTCCGGCTCGCACAACGCCGAGTGCGAGCCGTGCAAGGCGGGATCCTACCAGAACGCCACCGGCGCTGCCGGCTGCATCCGGTGCGGGCTTGGCAGCTTCTGCCCGGTCGGCGCGTCCCTCGAGCTGCCTGCGGCGTGCGAGCCGGGTACATACGCCAACGTCACTGACGGCGACGGTTTGCCCGACTGCTTCGACTGCCCGGCGGGATCGTCGTGCGGCGGCGGCGCGGCGCCGCCGGCAGAGTGCTCGCCGGGCTCCGTTGCCGCCACGCCCGGCCTCTCCAAGTGCGAGCGCTGCTCCGCCGGATCCTACCAGAACGACACGGGCGCGACCTCCTGCCGCGACTGCCGGCAGGGCCACTACTGCGCCAAGGGCGCGGCGGCGGCGCTGCCGTGCGAGGCTGGCAGCTACTCGCGCGCCACCAACCTCTCCGACGCGAGCGAGTGCACCGACGCCTCGCCGGGCTACTTCGCCACCACCGGCTCCACCGAGCAGACGCCGTGCTCGCCGGGCACCTTCACCGCCCTCGCCGGACAGAGCATCTGCGAGAGGTGCCCTCGCGGCACGTCCTCCGGCGCCGGCAGCTCTTCCTGCGACGACTGCGCTGCCGACACTTACGCCGCCAACGTGGGTCAGGGCGAGTGCATCCCCTGCCCCTACCCTCTTGCTAGCGGCACCGGCAGCGTCACCTGCTCCGTCTGCAAGGCGGAATTCTACCTGAAGGCGAGCGTCGATCCAGATGACGTCTTCAAATCCCCAACCAAGTACTGCGTCCCGTGCCCGTCGGACGCCGCGTGCCCGGTCGGCACCACCCTCGAGACCCTCGTCCTCCCGCCCGGCTTCTGGCGCGCCAGCCCCTCCTCCGCCGTGTTGACAGAGTGCCGCCTCTTTGGCGGCAATGCCGAGGCCGGCGAGACGCGGTGCGCCGGCAGCGAGCCGGTGGCGAGAAAGGCCTCTCGCCGCCGGAGGATGGTGGAGGCGGGCTCGGACGCGTACTGCGCTTCGGACTTCAAAGGGCCCGAGTGCCGGCTCTGCGCTGCGCCAGACCACCACCTCGTCGACGGTGACACCTGCGAAGTATGCGCTCCGCGCGCCGCCGCTGTGGGCCGCATCGTAGGCCTCGTCCTCGGCCTCTGCGTCGCGTGCGGCTTGGCGGCTTGGGCCTACCACATGCCGTGGCGGAAGAAGCGCATCATCGGCTGTCTCCTCCGCTTTGCAGACCGCTCCGTCAAGTACTACGTCGGGGTCGGAATGACGGCCAAGGTCAAAATCCTGTTCGGCTTTTACCAGATCAGCACCGTATTGTCCTCCACCTACTCCGCGCGGCTGCCAAACAAGTACACGGGCTGGACGGACAACTTGGCCAACGTGATCTCCGTCGACTGGTCTGGCTTTTTCCTGCCGGAGCAGTGCCTCGGCTACGCTCTGCGGCTCCTCGCCATCGCCCTCTCCCCCGTCGCCCTCATCGCCCTGCTAATGGTTGCGGGAATAAGTCTGCGGCTCCACGGCTGGCGTGCTGCCCCGCCGCCGCGCGAGAGAGCGTGGTACGCGGAGGCGGCCCTCGGCCTCCTCGACTTCACGCCGGCGGGCCTGGTGCTCATTTTCTGCTTCGTGCCCACCATCAGCGCCTCCATCTTCCGCTCCTGGTCGTGCCAGGCGCCGCCCCTCACAGCTGACTGCCGTTGCTCACAACCCCACCCCTCAGTCCTCGCGATGTTCTGCTGATAGGCCTACACCATCTCTCCGCCAAACGAGCCCCTGCGGCAGGTCTCCTACATGCGGCAGGACGCGAGCGTCGAGTGCGGCTCCGACGATCACGGACCCATCACCGGCCTCGCCATCGGCTTCATCGCCCTCTGGCCCGCCGGCTCGCTGGTCCTCTTCACGTCGCTCCTCGCCGCCTGCTACAAGCCGCTGCAGGCCAAGACGCCGAATGCTCTGACGCGGGCCACCGCCTTCCTCCACCGGGAGTACGAACAAAATTGGTACTGGTGGGAGGCGGTCGAGCTGGCGCGCAAGCTCGTGCTGACCGGTTTCGTGCTTCTGATACCGGAGGAGCGAGCCTTTGTTCGCCTGGTGGTGGCGACCCTAGTCTGCTCATGCTACGCCGTCGCGCTCGCCGTCGTGCGGCCGTACAAGCGGGTCGAGGACAACGTCATCGCCGTCGCCACGAGCCTCGTGCTCCTCCTGCTCTTCCTCGGCACCAACTGGAGCACCATCTTCCTCGGCATCGAGGAGCGCTCCGGGATCGATGATGCCAATGCAGTCCTCGGCTTCCGCAGCCTCAATGTGATTGTCGACTCGATGATCATCCTCGTTGCAGTCGTGCTTGCCTTCTTCCTCGTCGGCGCCATCGTCGCCGCCCGACGCGTCGCCAAGGTCCCCACGATCCGCCTCGTCTCGACCAAGCAGCCCCCCGAGATGAGCATCGGGACTGGCCTCACGTGGCACCTCTTCAACAGCCACATCTGGTGAGTCATAGCTATGGAGGGAGAAGAGGAACAGCAACCCGCCACAACATACCCGGCGGATTCCGATAGGTCGACCGGTCAAGACGCCGTAAAGGTCATCAAGGGTGAGCTCGAGCAGCTGCTGCCGGACATCAAGATTTTTCTCGACGCGCGCACACGCTCAGCAGCGCTGCTTTAGCTACCACAGCCCCTCTGACGCTCCGCGGTGGTGTGCTCTCACAGGTAGATGACCTGAAGGATATCGGGGCGCTTGAGGAGTACATCCAACGCTCGCAAGCCATCCTCTTCTTCCTCTCGCAGGGCTACTTCCGCTCCAAGGCGCGCCTCTCCTTCCCACCCCGCCTCTACCGCCCTCTGGCCGTACCTCCCGCCTCTCCTGCGCCTCAGAACTGCCTTCGAGAGATTCGCTCGTCGCTCGAGAAGGACAAGCCGCTCGTCCTCGTCCAAGAAGCGGACCCTGCAAAGGGCGGCGGGACGCTGCAGGCGCTGCGCGACGAGTGCCCCGAGGACCTGCAGCCGGCCATCTTTGACGAGGACTGGCCGCTCACGATCTGGTATCGCATCGAGGAGTTTCAGCTCGTCTCCCTCAAGATCATCGCCGAGGCGCCGCCGGCCACAGCCAGCCGCTACGCAGTCCTCTCCGTCTCCCGACCGACCCCACTGGAACCACAGGCGGTGCTCCTCTGTTCGCCCAACTTTCTGGACAAGACCTCCCTCCCGCTCTGCGTGTCGGGCGAGCTCGAGAGCGAGTCGCTCGCCTTTTCCAAACCGTGCACGCTCTGGGCCTCGCCTGCCAACGCGGGCGCTCTGGAGCTGGCCACCGAGATCGCCACCGCCGTTGCCGGTCTCACGATCTCCACCGCCGATGCTCGGCCGGCCACCGCGACGCACATGCTGCTCTACCTCAACGAGGAGAGCTTCGTCAGCGACGAGGAGCGGCTGGCCGAGCAGGTCAAGCAGGCGCGCCAGGACAGGCTGAAGATCGTCATGGCGCACGAGAACGACCCCGCGCTCGGCGGCTGCCAGTTCTCGAGGTTTTTCGAAACCACGCCGCAGGAGCGAATGTCTCACAGTGGCGCCCGTCCCGAGCCTCCCCTCCCCCTACAACCCTCTCCTCCCAACGCCGCAGGAGCTCATCGCTGGCGGACTCTACACGGACCTGGCAAAATCGTGCTTCCCCGGCCGCCACCGCAAGGCGCGCGCCCTCTCTCTCTCACAGCGAGCTCTCCCCCGCATCGAGTGTTTCGTGACGAGGGGCGTCCCTGTCCGCAGGTGTCGCTCGTGCTTCTGGCAAAGAGCCTAGGGGCTACCCCCGCTCGCACGGACCTCCGCGTTTCGGGCAGCATCGCCGAAGCGGGGGACCTCATTTCCGGTGGCATTGGCGAGGGCAGCACCAGCCTCGCGAAGCGCAGCCTTGGCGGCCTCAGCCGGGTGTTCGCCAAGATGAGCAGCCGCAGCTCTGCGGAGGCGCGCGAGGTCTTTGAAGGCGAGGCGTCGTCGGTGCAGCACCAGGTCTGATCGTAGCCAGTGGGGGAAGGGGGCACGAGTGCCTAGAAGTTACAACGTTTGACATATAAAACAAACCACAGAGGCTCGATAGAGAGAACAGTGCGCGACACCACTCCCAGACGAGAGACACTTCTCGTCCACACACCACTCTCTCCCGCAGAGCGGAGATTGCACGCGCACTCGCACAGCGGTCCAGCGCGGGCAGCGCCGTCACACAGGGGGTCACAGCGCCTCGCCCTCGGCGCGCCCTCTCGGCCTCGCTAGCGCTCTAGATCTCACAGGAACGCACACGGTGCACACACGCGGAGAACTTTTTCTCAAAATACCGCCCCAGAGTCAGAGAGGGCGCGTGAGAGACGAAAGGTCTCGATCGAAATTAGTGGTTGTGCGTTAGTGCGTGCGAACGCGCGCGACGACTGACTAGAGAGGACGAATATCCGGTCTAGGCGCTAGAGCCCGCATTGGCCACTAGGACTGCTCGATGTCGTAATGTATGTCGATCGGGACACAGGACATGTTGAGTCAACCACCCTTCGCCAGAGAGAGCCCGCCGGAAAATCCTTCATTCAGGGCAGCGCCTTAACTGCATGCTTCTTGACGATCGGCGGCTCCACAAATGTTGTGGCGCTTGGCAGAGGCTTGCTCTTGGACGGTGCAGGTGCCCACCTATAGCGCAAGGCTGCATTTCTGCGGCACGTGGTGGCTGCGCGAGGCCTTGCGTGTGATCTGACACGAGAGAGGAGGCGCACGCATCTACGATTCATCGCTTGTCGTTGATCTTCTTTGCGAGCAGCCGCATTAGCTCCAACATGGCACGCTCCGAGGTAGCGGCCGCCTGTCCGGTCGGGAATCATTCCCAGCTAAGCTCGCTGCTCACAGCCAGGCAAAGTTTGTGTTGGGGCAATGAGGCGGAGGTGCGGGCAATCGCGCCTGCTCTGTGACAAAGCTGAGCCACTCCTCGCGGCTGACCATTCCGTCGCCGTTGGTATCGAGCACGTGCAATATGACCTACCCACAGCTGCCCATCCTCGACCGACTGATGGTGCGCGCGGTGTCTGGCATGGGCTGGAGGCCACGCCTTGTCAGCAAACGCAGGCGTCAGCGGGTGCTTGAGCAGCTCGGGCTCCATCCGCAGGATGGCCCTTCGCATGTCGCTGAGCTCGGAAGTGTCTAGCGTCCCATTTGTGTCACGGTCCGCCACGGTGAAGACGTTCTGCGCCTGCGAGGGGCACACGAGGCGTGGAACGGACGAAACGCGGCGTCACAAAGGCGTCTCGAGGTGATCGCGCCTCTGCCATCAGGCTCTTGCTCTTGAGCCTGCTCGGCGGACTGTCTGGGTGAGGCAGCTTTCGGGTGCTCGCCGAGCGGCTCACCGTCAGGGGCGTAACGCCCGCGCCGCCCTTCTGGGAGGGCGCGGACAGCGTCGACTTTGGCTCTCTGCGTGCGCCGCCCGCCTACGTCGCATGAGCACAGGGTATACACCCTGCGTCGATCGCTGCGGGTCTGATTTTGGGTTGCGACACACGGGGTGGGAGACGACGGAGAGCAGTTTGCTCGTGCTCCGCGCGTGCAAGTTGCGCGAGCGGCCGAGGCCGTGCGCCCCTGAGCCGGATCCCAGCCACGGAGTCAGCGCGGGCGACGACTGCGAGCGCAGCATATTCAATCGAAAATTCGTTTCGGGACGCTTCTACGAGTAAAATTCGAGTTTCTTTTTGGAACAATCCCCTTTCGCGTAGGCACCTCCCGTGGTGAACCGCGTAATCTCAAACCGATCGCGGGCCGAAGAGAGAGGCGCCCGTGGGGACCCCACAATTCCCTTCCCCTCTCGGAGGGCCGGACTGAGGCGTCAAGGGCCCCGCTCTTTCTTCGTATTGTGGCCACTTCGGTGTTCGGATCGCGGCGTTACAAATCGGTTTCCTTCGTTACTCTCGGATCAGAGATAAGAAATTGGACTCCCGCCTTCCACTGGCAGGCACCAACTATCGCTCGGCTCGAACACAGAATGATGTCGCTTGCCGAGCCCGCCGCCCCATCTCCCATGTCCCCTCCGGTCGCCGCCCGCCTCGCCAGCCGCGAGCACGCCGCCCGTGGCGAGGCGCTGCGAGCCAAGATCGAGAGCCTGCATGGCCAAGCCGCAGAGCGCGCCGAGGCGCTCAAGGCCTCGGTGGTCGCCAAGGCGCGCACGCGGAACGGAGTGACGCTGGAGAAGGCGGCGCTCACGCGGCAGACGATCCACGCGGCCGCGATGGAGAAGACGGCAGCACGCTCTGTGCGAGCGGACCGAGCCGCCTGCCAACGCGAGGAGGCGCTCGAGGCGAAGGCGGCCAAGGCCCGGGCTTCCCAGGCCAAGGCCGCCGAGGCGGCGCGCCGCGCCACATCCCTGCGTGGAGGCGCCGGTCCCGAGCGCGACGACGCCGACCTCGCTCGCGCAGTGAGCCCCGACAGCGTGCTCCACTCGCCAAAGACGAAGCTCGACATTGACCGCTTTGTGGCTCGCCACCTCCTCGCGGACATCGACGTCAGCCCGCGCGGCGACGACGCCGGCGGCTCGCCCGACGGCCGCAGCCCGGCTTCCTCCGCCGCGAGCAGCAGCGGCACCATCGTCTACGGAGACTCTGACAGCGGCACAGCGCCCGCGACCCCCAGTGACGCAGGTGCCGCTCTCGCGCCGGAGCCGCCCGAGGAGCAGGCGCAGCCGGAGGAGCAGGCGCAGCCTGTGGAGAAGGCGCAGCCGGTGGAACAGGCGCAGCCGGTGGAGCAGGCGCAGCCGGTGGAACAGGCGCAGCCGGTGGAACAGGCGCAGCCGGTGGAACAGGCGCAGACCGTGGAGCAGGCGCAGCATCAAGGCTCCGACGGCGAGGATCCCGAGGGAGAGGTTGTGACCGACGACTCCCTGCCGGACCTCGAGGAAGAGACTCCGTCGCCGACGCCTCCGAGTCTGCGGGCTCGTCGAAGCTCGTGCACCGACGCCGCCTCGGCGCAGACGTCTCCGGGGGACGCCTCGGACACGTACGAGCCCTACGAGCCGCCGCCGCGGTACTCTGAGCCGGCAGCGGCGCCGGCGGCTGTCCCCGTCCCGCACCCAGCGCCACGGCTTCGCTCGGGCGCTGCCGCCGCTCTGGCCGCTGCGGCTGCGACCGGCGTGGTCGCCGCCTTTGCCCTGTCCGAGGGCGGCAGGCTTGCGCCCCCCTTGCAGCGCCCCGCACGGGCCCGCGCCTGCGTTGGCTCCCTCCTCCCTCCCACCGGCGGCCTGGTCTCCCTCTCGCCACATCCCTGCACGCGAGCGCACACGAACGCACATGTACATGTGCGCGACGAGCACGCGCACAACCACAGCACGCCAGGGGGGGGGGGGGGGGAGAAGTGCTGCCTTGCATGTGCTGCATGTGCGCCTTCGCGAGCAGCTCCTCCGGTGACACTCTCCCCCAGCGGGACGGCCCCTCCCTCTCGCGCAGGACCTCGCTCAAGCTGGCCTCGCTGGAGTCGCTGGAGTCGCTGCAGTCGCTGGCCTCGGTGCCGTGGCTGGCCGACGCGCCGCCTGAGCCCGCGGCAGCGCCCGAGCCCGAGGGCGTTCAGGCGGCCGTCCTGGCGCTGCTGGGCATCGACGGCGACGGCGACGGTGCGCGGGCGGAGAGCTGGGGTGGTGGTGAGGGCGGGGTGGGGGGGTCCCAGCGGGCTGCCGGTGTGCTCGAAAGGAGGGGGGGGGGGGGGGGGGTCCCCCCGAGGATGGCATATTGGTACCTCGGCCCGGGCGGCGTCCCCGGCGCGGGCGGCGCGGGCGGCGTTTTTTGCAAACAACCCCTCTTCAGCGAGTGGCGGCAGTGACAGTGCGGACGGCGGTGCACCATCCGCAGCAGATATGGGCCAAACCCTTACCTTGCCCACCCGGGGGCCCACCCGGGGGGTCCACGCCCCCCAGGCGCACTCGCCGCCTCGGAGGCGACGGGCCGCCGCCTCGCCGTCTTCGCGGCCGCTGCCCTCGAGCGGCTGTCGGCCACGCTCCCGCTCCGCTCGTGCGCCTGAGCCGCCTCGGAGAGAGCAAGGTCTCCGATGTGCGCCTCTCCAGCGACCTCGTGTCGCCTCTGGCTCACGCCCCCCGCACTGTACGCTCTCGCTCTCGCGGCCCTCGCTCGCCCCCCCCCTGCCCCCCCTTGGACAAGTCGAGAGGATTCCCTCAGCCGGGCGCCACAAACCCGCGAGCGCGGGGGACCACCTCGGTCGGAACGCATCGCGCGAGAGCCGAGAGTCCCGAAGCGACTCTTTGCGAGCACGCGCTTCTCTGCGTGGGACGTCGAACGGCCTCCCGCCTCCTGTCGCGCGCTCTCTCTCTTCACTCTTGGTGCTTCCGCTCTGAAGCCGGGCTGTACGTTCCGCTCTCTGTCTACTGTCTCTCCCTGTACACAGTCGTGTTGTTATACGGCGCGGCGCTCTTTTCTGGGTTCTGTGCGCGCATCACACACGACACGGCACACACAGACTCAGACGACACACACCGCGACGCGCGGCGCGGACCTACAGACGGAGACGCCCGGGCTGCCCCCGGCCCCGGCCCGCGGCGCTGCCAGATCTAATCACAGGCAGATCTCCAGCAGCGGCCAGCGCGAGCGGGAGCAGGGAGAGGCTGAGGCAGTGACGAGATTCGAGACACGAGAGATACGAACGACATCGAGAGTACGACATAGCCCCTGAAGCCTGATTGCACATTGCTGAGATATTACGGTACTACGTTGATCGTTGTCGGTTGTCGCGTGTTGTTTGGAGAGTTGCGCACGCACGGTCGACCCGCCGCGCGCCGCGGTGTGCTAGGAAACTGCTAGCTAGAGCTGTTTAACATTAACTTTGGGCCTAACAGTTGCGCCTATAGTGTGTTGGCTGAAATCCTTGACGGTGTTCAAGTGTTCACCCCAGCCCATGCTGTTACTGTTTGTTACTGTTGTTACTGTTGTTCAGCGGCCAGCAAGCAGAAAATGGCAAAACCCCCGGGTAAAACCCGAAAATACCTGGGTTTTCCGGGTATTTTCGGGTATTACCCGCACTGGACGCTGGAGATCGTCGTGGGTCACTGCCAGGCCTTCCTTGTTGTTGTTCAGCCGGCCTAACGTTAGCTACTGTTGTTGGGGAGCCCCACTGTTGTTCTGTTGTTACTGTTAACACTAGCAACAGCCAACACGTGTTCAGCTCCCAACGTCAAACAGCTCTACTGCTAGCTGCTGGTCCCCGGTACGCGGTAGGTACGTCTACGTGCCCTAGGCTGCTACGGCTCTAGGCAGAGCGGCTGTCTGAGTTTTGGCTTCCTCCTCGTTCTCGGCTTCTGGGGAGTGTGCTGGCTCACACTGGGCAAATCGGCCGATTTCCCTCCCGCTAAATCATCACGGCCCCGCGCGCCTCTCATGGGGCCTTCCCGGGGGGCGTCGGCAGCACCGCCGTTCCGCGCGGATGTTGCAAACGGTGGCTCGGGACGCCTATCTCGGCAGCCCCGGGGCGGGAGCCGAGGAGGGGCAGCCGTTGCGGTGGCGCCATTGCGCTCGGCGGCGCGTGGGGAGCCGAGCGGCTCCCAGCGATCCCGCGAGAGATTCAGAGAAGGGCCCGCAAGCCGCATCCGTCACGGATGCCGCGCCCACGCTGCCCGACGCAAGCGCCAGATGGGGGAGGAGGTTGGCAGCCTTTCGCTTCGAGGTTGGCACCTCGCAAGAGAACTCTTGCGCGATTTAGCGGGATGGCGAAACGGGGGCGATAGCGGCCGCCCAATGTCGGTGCTGGTGCGCTGCGGCGGCGGTGCCTCGAGGGCGGTGCGCACACTCGCACACACCCGCGGCTTTTAGACTTTTGTGTGCACACACATGGCGGATGGCGCTGGTCGTGGCGGTCTCATCAACGTTCGCTCGTCTAGAGAGACGAACGAGAGACCTCAAAAACAACAGTCAACTCAGAACGAGTACAGAACTGACAGAAGGGAACAACACCACGCAGCTCACCATGCGAACGTGCGGGCGGCGCCTTGACGGACAGCGGTTCAGCTCTTGCGTGCGGGGCGCGACACTTCACGAGCGCGCCTCATTCTCGCCGCCCACCTGGCTGCGAACGCGCCCACGCAGGCGGGCGCGCTACGCGCACACCCACTGGCCGGTCTTGGAAAGCACGCACTCGCCGCCCTCGGAAAGGCGGCCGCAGATCTCGTGCTGCTCGTGAATCAGACATCCCTCATCGTCGCCGTAGTGGAGCGCGGCGTTCGAGGCGGCGCCCACAAACACCACGCCCGCGACGAGACCGATTGCTGCGGCGCCAAGGTCCGGGTGCAGCACGACATCGCCGTGTGCCTGCAGCGTGGAAGCACGCTATGAACGTGGGCTGAGGGCGTGACTGCGGATAGAATGCCGCGGTCGCCATGTGAGGTTGGCATCTAGACGGCGCCTTGGACGCCATCGTCGCCTGGTGCACGACGTCAGCGAAGGCGGGCGCTGCTACGAGCGGAGAGAGCGCGAGCGCCGACGCGGCAGCGGCGGGTGTCGGAATGCTTGGGATGCGAAGCGCCGACGTCGTTGCGACGCCCAGGAGGAAGATGGCGAGCTGGGGCATCATATCTCGCTGGGTTGATTGATGACAGATCGGTGAGCTGACAGGGCAAAAGAAAAGAGTGAGCTAGACGGAGAAAAGTTTGTTTTAATCCGCGCTGCCGCCTCCTCAAAACGAGCTCTCGCGTCCTCACTCAACTCTTCTATGAGTGACAGCATCGCCGACGAGGCGATTGGCCAGGCCTGCACGCTCCTCACCGCCGCGCTGCACTGCCGCCGTCAATCCGCGGAGCTCAAAAAGTGCCTCGCGGCCAGCGGCTCTGCAGGATGCGCTCACGCTCAGCAGGCTTTCGCCACCTGCTCGCATGAGCACGCCTCCGAGGTAATCTCGAGCCTGGTCTCTGTGGCCAGCGCGCACTGCAAGGCCGAGGTGGCGGCATTCGCCGCTTGCAAGCGTGGTGGCAGCCGGGCGTGCGAGGAGGAGGATCTCGCAGCGTTGCGCTGTGCAAGCCTGCAGGTGTTGCGGAGCGCGACCAGTGCTCTCCGCCTGCGGGCGCTCTTGAGCCAGTCTGCTCTCGAGAGCGAGTCGTACCCCAGATGAGGCGTCTCGCCGTCGCGTTGTCGTCTGTTCGCAACGCGGGCTGCTGTGGTTCTTTTTCATTCTCCTCACACTCCTGACAACTCGGACACCCGCTGAGAGAGTAACATGTACTGAGTGTACGGCTCTACTGAGAGATCGTCGATCTGAATGTACGCGGATATCACCATAACCCATGTACCATGACATGTGTATGTGCATGCGACTGATACAAGCATGACGGTGCCCTTCGGCCTTCGCGGTCTCCCGCTGTCGGAGACCACGGGTTGTTGCACGAGTATATGGGACAAAAGCGTCGAAAATGTCCCAAAAAAGCGTGTCTCGAGTTTGTGGCAGCTCCGCAGCCTGCGCGCGCTGCCAGGACGCACCGCTCGCGCGTTCGGCACACTCAGTGGACCCCACCGAGTGTGCCGAACCAACTGGAGTGAGTAGGCTCGACGCCGTACTCGAGATGGAGCTGCCACAAACTCGCCGCCGAGCGTGCCACCGACGGCGTCCCGGCGGCGGTGATGGAGTGTGAGACCTGAGGCTGCGGAGGTGACGCCTGAGGTACCGGCCCGTGCACAGCGACTCAGCCGGCGACCGCCACGGGCTCAGACGAGACTTGTCGACTCGTTACGGCTCAGCTTCACCGTGGTCCTCGGGCGTCTGTCGACGTCAGGACCACCCATACAGCTCGCGGGTTTGAGGTCGCAAGAGCCAAGATGGTGGCGTTTGGACATCCCAACCATCACACAAGACAGCCTGTAGGTGATGGCGGGACGGCGCAGTGTTTGTGGCACTCGGCAGTAGGCACCCGCGGCACGGCCCCGCTGTCGGCTCTCGCGGGCTGCGGAACCGGACCCAGAAAGGGACGGTCCGGGCGAGTGTGGCAGCTCCTGCGCTAGTATGGGCACCCTCTATTATAGCACTACTGATCCTGGTCATTAGAGCTGCCAGGGATAGCGTCAGGAGCTGGTAGGAGCTAAAACCCCTCATATTTGAGACATCGTGTCCCATATACTCGTGCAACAACCCCCACACATGTTCGAAGCTCTTCCACCGCAACAGCACGACCAACTCATGCCGCAATCTCGGGCACACACACACACACGCACTCGTCTCTCCGTAGGCGAGTGCAGCCAGAGCTCTCACACCATGAGCGCGGGGGCAGCCGCGGGATCTCCCGCGTTCGCCGCGCCGCGACGCCGGCGGAGGGCAATGCCCACAGCCACAGCGGCGAGCGCCGCCGCCACCACGCCCGCCGCCGCGGCCGGCTGCGCGCGGCTGGGCGTGGCGGTGGCGGCGGCGGCGAGCTTGAGCGACGCCTCCGACGCGACGCTCGCCGCAGCCTCGCTCTCCATCTGCTTGGCGGCCTGCTGCTCGGCGTACTTTGCGGCGACGAACGAGGCGGCGGAGGCGGAGGCGTCGCCGACGGTGGCATTCTCCGAGAACTGGATGGAGGCGAACTTGTCCGCGGTGGCTTTGGAGGACGCCTGGTACGCCTGCCCCTCCTTTTGGAAGTCGAAGCTCGGGTCCGTGAAGAAGCGGAAGCCGGTGTCGAGCCCCTGCGCGGGCCGAGGCGCCGACGTTGAGGCGCCGACGCGTCGTGGGCGTGTCGCAAGAACGTGTGGCGGGCGTGTCCCCGGGGGGGTCACGTTGCGGGTCGTGGACGTGTCGTGGGCGCGTCGTGGGCGTGTCGGGGGTATGTCGTGTGGTACGCCTGCGCGGCGAACCCCGCGCCCGTCTCGGCGCCCGTCTGCGCAAACGGCATCCAGCCAACCTTCTCCGCCGGCGCCTCAGCGGCGGGCGCCTCAGACGCGGCGCCTTCTTCGATGCGCCAGCTGTTTGTGGTGGAGGAGAGGCCAGCCGCGGCGTTGGTCGCCGCGGCGACCGCGTTCGCCTTGCCCGCCGCGGAGATGTCGGAGACCATCGCCACGGCAGAGTCGACGGCAACGGCCGCCTGAGGGAGGGAGGCGGAGTGAGGGAGGCGGAGGGAGGGAGGCGGAGGGAGGGAGGCGGAGGGAGGGAGGGTGCGAGGGTGCGCACATGCATCGCTCGCACAGGCCTCGTCGGGTACTCTCGACTCTCTCCCGTCTACACTCGCCTTGTCATCGAACGACTCTGCAGCCTTGGCGCGCTCTGCAATCTCCGCCTTGTCCTTGACGACGCCGGAGGAGATGGCCTGGAGGGCATACGCATTCACCACGGAGAGCACGTCGTTCGCCTCGCCCAGCAAGGCGCCCGCGCCGTCCATGCCTCCTCCCGCCTGCTCGTACGCCGCCTTCAGCCGCTTGATCGCGGCGTCCTGCGCGTCCGTCGTGAGAGAGAGCGTGGTCGCGACGCCCTGCGTGGCGGCCGCGGTCTGGGAACCCGCCTTGCTTTGCGCGTCGGCGGCCGCCGCGTCGGTGGCTGCGGCGGTCGAGGCGGGCGTCGCATCTGCGGCCTCTGCTGCCGCCTGCGCCTCCACCAGGCTCACCTGCCCGCCCTCGGTCTCGAGCCAGGCGGCAAAGTCGGCAAGCGCCTTGGTCATCGCCGTCGTGGTGTGCACGGAGGCCTTGTTCGACGCGGCCCAGAAGTGTGCCGCCGCCTCCTTGAACTTGCCCTCCGAGAGATCGGCCGTCACGAGTTTGTTGGCGCTGTTCGACGCGGCAGAGTCGGCCCGCTCCTGAGACGCGACCGCGGCCGCGGCCGTCTCGGCGGCGCCGGCTGCCGCCACGGAGGCAAGGGCGGAGGCGAGTGCCACGCGAGCGAGAGCGGACAACGCCATATGTGTGTGTGTGTGTGTGTGTGTGTGTGTGTTATGTGGTGGCGAGTGCGGTGCAGAAGGGAGTGAACGAAACGGAAAAGAAGAAAAACTTCCAGGTGGAATGGTCAGCTGTGGGCGACGGCTAGCGCATCACACTCCTCTCCTTAAAATCCCTGTGTGGTGGCGGCGTGCCGTCCTCCCATCCCTCCCTTGGGTTGTCTGTTTTCTTTCTTTCTTTCTGGGTCGCTGGAGATGACTGCTCTATTTATTTATTTATTCGTGGGTCGCTTATTCATTCGACCGCTTTCATAGCCGCGGCACGCCGCCAACACACACAGGGATTTTAAGGAGAGGTGTGTGATGCGCTAGCCGTCGCCCACCCTAGGGAATCCGCGTCTTCGTTTTCTTTTTGTCAAAATGCTCTGCCACCTCGCGGGGCTCGCACTCGTGCCTCCGCGCGCGCCGACGCTCGCGCCGCGGCGAGGCTGGCAGCGGTCGGCTGTCGCGTCCTCCGTGAGGCCGCCGCCGCTGCCCGACGACCGGCCGGGGCTGCCGCCGCCGACCGAGGAGGGCGGCGTGCTCGCGCAGATCCTTCCCATCTCGCTGCTGCTCGAGTCGCAAGAGGCGGACCGCGCTGGCGACCTGGCGGTGGGAGAGGACGCCGGAGCCTTTGCGTGGCGGAACGAGCGGTGGGGCCAGGTGATCGAGGACGGCGGCGAGGTTGGGCGCGACTGGCTCA
The DNA here is from genome assembly GCF_000372725.1 of Emiliania huxleyi CCMP1516. Lineage (NCBI taxonomy): Eukaryota > Haptophyta > Isochrysidales > Noelaerhabdaceae > Emiliania > Emiliania huxleyi. The sequence continues at coordinate 44,663 of NW_005199470.1, read as the reverse complement.
CCTTTTTCGCGGCGGTCGGCACAATCATGTCGGCGCTGGTCGTGCTGTGGATCTACTCGCCGACGGGGTACGGCGACGACTTTCTGGCGGCGCTCGAGGCAGCGTGTGGCGGCAACTCCCACCTCGTCACTCTCGCCTTCGGGATCCTCTTCCCCCTCGTCCACTCTGGCCTCGCCGGCCTCCGCCCGTACGCGTCGCGGGTCACGGGCGAGCGGCTGTGGCGAGTCCTCTTTGCGTCGTGCTCGCTGCCGCTCGCCTACTCGTGGATCGTCTACTTCATCTCGCACGCGCACGACGGCGTCGTCTGGTGGAACGGAGAGGCGTCTCCCGTTGCGCACGCCGTCGCCTGGTGCGCTCCCTAGAGACATCCGAGATGGGAGAGGCATCCGAGATACAGCCCGCCACCTTCGGACAGAGGCATCCGAGATACAGCCCGCCACCAGCGGACTGCGCGGCGGCTTCGGCTTGAAGCGGCGTTGGCCACAGGCACGCCTTCTCTCTCATGTCTCGGATGCAGCCCATAGCTCGGATGCAGCTCGCAGCTCATGCCTCGGACGTCTCTCTCGTCAGGTGCGCGTCCTTCTCCTCCTTCTTCCTCCTCTACCCGTCAGTCTTCAACCTCAAGGAGGTTGCCGCGGTCGAGAAGCCGCGCCTCCACCTCTGGGAGACCGGAGTCATTCGGATCACCCGCCACCCGCAGATGGTCGGGCAGCTGCTGTGGTCCGCCGCCCACTTGTCGATGGTCGGCTCATCCTTCACCGCCCTTACCATGGCCCTCCTCGTCGGGCGCCGCGCCCTCGCCGCGCTCTGGGCGGCGGCCGGCGGCGCCACCCCCACAGATCGCGCGCCTTGGCGCTGCCCCCCCCTTGTAGGCACCACCTCTTTGCGGTGTGGCACGGCGACCGGCGGCTGGAGGCGGAGCACGGGGACGCGTTCCGCGCCGTCAAGGAGCGCACCTCCGTCTGGCCCTTCCTCGCCATCCTGGACGGCAGGCAGACCCTCCCGCCCGACTACTACAAGGAGCTCGTGCGCGCGCCCTATGTGCTGATTGCCGCCGGCACCCTCGCCGCCTACAAGGCCCACCCGTACATGCAGGCCGGCGCCGCCCTCGTGCGGAACACCGGTCTCGTCCCGGGCGGTGTCCTCGATGGCCTGCTGGGCGAGTGAGCGTTTGCCGATCGACTGCGCGAGGTGGGTCCAGAAGATGCGAGAACCGAGCTAATCTCTTTTCTTTCGCCATCTGTATCTTGACACGACATGCCGCGGTGTGCATGCGGCTTTTGCGGGTCTCGGGTGACGCGGGTCCTCACTCAAGTGTGGGACATATTCATGTTACCCCTTGTAATTTTCTTATTTTCTAGATACTTCGATTGATTTCAAACTCATCAAAATCGTGTCGGTCAAAGGAGAGAATCCAATTCCCTGCGCCACGGAGTGCGGTGACGACTGACGTGTCCTCGTGTGTGCCTGGTGCGTGCGTGCGCGGAAATTTTGGTGAGACGTCTCTGTCTCACGGGTGTTTCGTCCCTGTCTCACTTGCATGATTTTTTCCGTCTCTCTGCGTCTCTCCAAGCGTCTCTCTGCTGTCACAGTGCTGAGTGTCAGTGTCGCCGGTGCATCTCAGATGCGTCTCAGATGCGTCTCACATTCGTCTCTTTCGGCCGCGTATCACTCAGTCTCACGGCTGGGCTGAGACGTCACAATTCCTGAGCGAAGTGAGTCGTCTCACTTCCGTCTGAGACAGTGCTGAGCCACAATGGGACGTGGCGCAGGGCGGGGTTTGCGACGCCACAAGCCGCTGCTTGACTGAGTCGTCTCAGGTCCGTAGAGACCATGCTGGGCCAACCTGAGACGTAATTGTGAGACAGTGGCGATTGGGGAGACTCAACTCAGGCTGTTTCTGAGGTGCGGCCTGTGGCGGGTCTCGGTGAGTGTAGACGAACCCCAAGCATAATCGCGCTCTCTGGCTCAAACGGCGCGTAGCCGCCGGTTGCTCTATCGCGCTCTCAGACGCAAACGGCGGGCGTAGCCGGTTGCTCTCGCGGGCAGGGCGGTTCGGGTTAGTGGGTTAGTGCCCAGCACTACGCTCTCGCCCTCTGTTCGTCGCGGCTACGCCCTCGGTTTGATGAGCACTTTGCACCGACCGCTCCGAGGTGAGGCGTGTCGGACGATCCCAACTAATCGCGCTCATATCGCGCTCCCTGGCCCAAACGGCGCGTAGCCGGTTGCTCTCGTGGGCAGGGCGGTTTGGGCTAGTGCCCAGCACTACGCTCTCGCCCTCTGTTCGTCGCGTTCTTCACGCCGCCGCCCACGCCACCGCCCACGCGCCGGCGGCGGCGGCGCCGTCATCCACGCCGCCGCCCGCGCCGTTGCATCTGCCGCCGCCCCCGCCGCCGCCCCCGCCGCCGCCGCCGCCACTGCCGCCCTCGCCGCCCTCGCCCACCCCATTGCGCCACGCTGCTTCCCTCGCCACGTCGTTGCCCACGCCGCCGCCCCCTCAGCCCTTACAGCCGTCGCCGGGCGTTACCCACGCCGCCGCCCCACTCACCGCCACCGCCCTTGCCGTTGCCACACCTGGCCCACATACCGCCGGCGCCCTTGATTAGGCACCGCCGCCACCCTCGCCACCGTTGCCCACAACCGGTCCCACGCCACCGCCCACGCGCCACGCCGCCGCCGACACCGCCGCCGGCGCCGCCTGTGCCAACGCCACCGCTGCCCTCCCCACACGAGCACCCACCTCGCCGGCTCGCCGCCACCCATGCTGTCGCCGCCCTCACCCCTCTGCCGACCGCGCTACAACTGGCTAGCAAAGACGACGCAGCCTATAGTCTCGACTCTCCCGCCAATGTCTCACGATTGCGTCTCAGGTTGGCTCATGGCATGGTAAGATGGTATCTGACAACGGCAGCGGCTTGTGGCGTCTCACACCCGTTCTGCGCCGTGTCTCATCACGCCGTGGCTCAGCACAGTCTCAGAAGCAAGTGAGACGAGTCGCGCTCCTTGGCGCAGCAACTATGCCGTTGTGAGACCGAGTGAGACGAGGATTGCCGCTTGTTCACCGTGAGACGAGTGTGAGACGCTCTGAGATGAAATGACGAGACGTAGTAGAGACGACAGTGTCACACCGCAGAGGTGAACATTTGTCTCACTGGTGTCTCAAACAGTCTCACCTGTTCGCCCTGCGTGCGCCCTTGGTATTGCTCCTCTCTCCGCCACCCTTGGTCTCCAGCACACGGCCGCCACCGTCCCGGCAGGACGCTCCTCGTCTACTACCCGCTCTGCCACTGGGTGTGGGGCGGCGGCTGGCTGGCCCGGCTCGGCGTGTGCGACTTTGCGGGCGGCATCGTCATCCACACCTCCGCCGGAGTCGCCTCGCTCGTGACGGCGCTTCGGCTCGGACCGCGCGTGGGCTTTGCCGGCCTTGCCTCCCACTCGCTCGCTCCTCACAATTTGCCGATGGCCGCCACGGGCGCCGGGCTGCTGTGGGTTGGCTGGTTCGCCTTCAACGGGGGCAGCGCGCTCGCGGTGGGCAGCCTCGCGGCGAGCGCACTGCTGTCCACGCACGTCGCCGGCGCCGGCGGCGCGCTGGTGTGGCTCGCCCTCGATTGGGGCCACGCAGGCCGCCCGACCTTTGTCGGCTGCATCAACGGCGCCCTCTCTCGTAAGCTCGCCGGCGTGACGCCCGCTTCGGGCTACGTGACGCCCTCGGCGGGGCTCGTGGTCGGGCTGGTCTGCGGCGCCGCCTCGTATGGCGGTGTGCTGCTCTTCAAGGCGCCCATTGCTGCCTCCCTCTCCACACAGCACAGCTGCTCCCCTCTCCACCAGCTCCCTCTCCATGCCTCCCCTCTCTCCTCCCTCAGGAGTATCTCCGCATTGACGATGCGCTCGACGTCACCTCGATCCACGGCGTGACGGGCGTGGTGGGCTCGCTGCTCCTTGGAGTGTACGCCTCGAGCGAGGTCGACCCCCTCTCCTCACACACGGATCACTCGCGGGCGCCTTCACTTGGTAGGATGCGGCCGAGTCGAGCCCACACTCCCGACTTATCCCTTGCCTCAGGTCAATCCGGCTGGCCCGGACGGCTCGCTCGACCAACTAAGGCTGCAGGCGCTCGGCGTGGCGGTGGCTATTGCGTGGTCAGGCGCGGGCACGTGGCTCGTGATGGCCGCCATCGAGCGCACGCTCGGCAGCGCGCGCACAACCGAGGCGCAGAGCCAAAGTACCCCCCCCCCCCCCCCAGCACTCGCTGCCCCCAAAGCCCTCTCGTTGCTAGGCTGAGGAGCTGGACGGGCTCGACCGCTCGCAGCACGCAGAGAGTTCGTACCTCGACCTCGCCGCCTTTGTCAAGCACGCAACGCCCACCACCGACGAGCTGTTTGAAGGGGCCGATCTTGCGCTGGGCGAGGTCTCGCCCGCGAAGCGGAGGAGCGGCCAGAGCCTCTCGGTGCGCCTGGCCGTAGAGATCGCCGAGGCGGCGATGGTGTGACTCGCGTTCGGTGCTCGGGGGCACGCGCAGTATCCGACTCACAAGAAGCGCGGAGAGGCCTGTATCTGCTGTGTGCGCCTGTGCGCTGTGGTGTGTTCTCTATGTGTACAGTCGACGGAGGTGGTGAAACTCTCGCTCCTGAACAAGAAAAACGTGTTCCTCGACAGTTACTTTCCGCTGCCAAGACGTCAATCTCCCTGTGCCGGGTCGAGAACCGTTGCTTAGAGAGAACGTGTGGACACAAATACCTACATGGTTGGGTTCAGTCTTCAGTCCTGTGCACTGTGGTCTGCTGCACGTCGGCGTTTTCATCTTTACCTCCCCAGAGGGGGAGATCTTTCCCCACTCAGCTCGGGAACGACGGCTCGACCTCCACCACGTCGAACTCGACGTCGTCGCGCACAAGCCGGTGGGTGACGCCGGTGGGGTGCAGGTACGTGAGGGGAGGATATAGGCACTCCTGCTCGTGCGGAAACGCGGAGAAGTCGCTGATGTCCACGCCCATGTTCATAAATGTGCTGCTCTTGATGCGGAAGAGCAAGGCCTTCTCGCCCGCGGCGCACGCGTAGCGAGCCGCGACCTCCAGCCGAAAGGTCGTGCTGCAGCAGGCAAACTCAGTCCCGCCGAGCGCGAGAAAGCGAGGCGAACAAATCATGTCCCCCATCCCGCGCCAGAGGATACGCCCCTCCTCTGGCTTCGCCGGCCGCTCACAGCCGAATGCCCTGGCCACCGCTTGCAGCGCAGACAGCGGCGCGCTGCCTCTCCCAGCACCTGTGCGCTCCCCGTGCCCCTCGCCCACGCTCTGGTCGACTGAGCCAAGGTACGAGCTCTTGCTGACACCAGTCGCCCGCCCCTCCTCCAAACCGGAGCCCTCCTCTTGGCTCTCCTCGTCACCTCCCTCCTCGTCTCGCCGCGCCTGCCGCGACGCCTGCCGCAGCGTCTCCAGGCTGAGCTCGCCAGCCACCGCCAATTCCTCCATCTTCTTGCACTCGGGGTCGACCGTCGTCGCTGCGGCGACGGCGCGCATCCGCTTCAACGCCTCGTAGATGAAGGCCATCGTCACGGGCTGCGGGTGGGGCGCCGCCAGCTGCGGGGGCTCGAGCGGGAGGGGGTTGCCCGCCTCGTCCTTGCGGCAGGGGCTGAGCTTCAGGTTGCGCATCGGGCCGTTGAGAGCGCGAAACGCGGCGGTCGAATACAGACGCAAAGCGACGACGTGCGCTTCCTCAAGCCGCGCCCTGCGAGCCACCGGCAGCGCGACAAAGTCGGCGAGCCGCATGCCCCTACGGCTGCGGAGGCTGGAGCCGTCCGGGGCTCGGTCGCGCCGCCAGCCGTTGTGGAATTGCGCGTTACTGAGCCGGCCGGCGCGTCGAGGATGTAGCGCAGGTTCTCGAGCACCTCCGGGTCGCCCAGCGCCTCGGCCTCCGCGACGATGGCGGCAGTGCCCGCAGCCATGCGCTCTCGCAGGTACGCCTCCTCGTAGCCGATGATCCCGTAGAGCCCCGTTGCCGCCTCCTCGGGCTGGCCGGTGACGAGCTCCTTAGCCGAGCCTGCAAATCTGTCGGAGACTCGCTCTGAAGCGCCAGCCAGCAGCTCGTCGACGCTCGTTGCGCCGCAGCGCGCGAACGCTGCGAGGTAGCGGCCGCCGGGGACGGCCTTGCACCCCGCGCTTTTGAAGCAGCAGCGCCCCCGAGACGCAGGCAAGAAGCAGGCTGGCGCAGCCCTGGCCGAAGAGCATCCAAGCGAAGATTGGCGCGTTTTCCGGCCGAATCGCGTGCAGGTACGCGCTACAGACCTTGCCGTGAAATGGATAATAGACGTTCTTGCCGCCCAGACGAAACGATTCGTACTCGTCTCTCTGACCGATGAGCTGGTGGCACTCGCTGACGAAGACCTTATGCCAAACGATAATTTCTCCCACCGGGTTCAGGTCTTTTTCTTCCCCACTGTAGGTCAGACTCCAGCTCGCAAGGAGCCAGGCGCAGTAGATGACACCACTCGCGCAGCCCAAGAGAAGCCAGAATCCCCGCGACGCTCTCGACTTGACCCACACCGCACAGGCGACGTCCTGCTGAGAGAGAGGGAGGGCGACCGGGAGGACAGCCAAGGCGGGCAGCCAGGGCAGAAGAGGGACGGCCAAGAGGAGCAGAGTACGCGCAAGCCACCTCGTCTGGCGAACGGCCTTGCCCGCCTCCGCTCCGTGGAAGCGGTTTCGGTTCTTGTCCACCTCGATCGCGTCCAAGGCGCGTTCCAGCTCCTGCAGCACCGCTGCACGTCTGTGGCCCAATGCTGCTCTACAGACAACGACCGCAGGCAAGAGCACTGCCGCCCAGATCGGCAGCAGCCAAAGCACCAGCCACACGAAATCGGATGTTCGCCAACGGGGCGATGTGAGTCTCCAATCCGCATCCAACACCCGGACCGCGGCGACAGTACTGAGCTGGCGCTTCTCGTTGGGCAGGTCGCAGCCCGTGCTTGAGGTCACGCGTACGAAGGGGGGGAATGTTGCCAAAAGGTCACCAGCGATCGTGCTTCGGATGGCTGCAGCATCGATCTCGCCATGTTTGCTGTACCTCTCCCTGGCCAGGACGATGCACATGGAGAGAACCTCCTTGACTTGCTGTGGCAGCGGTGCGGCCGGTGGCAGAGACGGAGGCGCTGGCGGAAACGGAGGCGCTGGCGGCAAGGCCGGCGGCTCGGGCTGCGCCGGTGGCGGAGACGGAAAAAAGAAAGCAATCACCGGGCCGGCGATAACGGCAATCGGCAGAGCGAGCAGCATGTCCTGCCGAAGGAGGCGGGACCCTTTGGCAGTCTCGGCTATTTTTTCTTTTTTCCCGCTTCTGTCGCGCGCAACGCAGGAAGTCCGTCCCGCGCCGGATGTAGAGCTCTACCTCACCGGCGCGACGCTCTCCTGCAGCGCCTGCGCGCAGAGCAGCTCGAGGCGCGGCACCTGGTACATCTGCGCCAGCTCCATCCACGTGCTCGATGCGCTCCCGGTCGTCGCCGACCAGGAAGGTGACTTTCCCCTCTGGGAGGGTGGCGTCGCCCCACGTCTTTGCGAGGTCAGCTGCAAGGCTCGAAGGCGGAACGAAGATCGGGGCAAAGGAGGGAGGCGGAGGAGCGGAGGCGCAGCCACGCAGACCTGGCGGAGGCCACCGATCGAACCGACCAACAGCGTGCTGCCGTCGGCGTTGATGGCGACTTCGACTGGTCCGTTGAGCTCCGCCGCGTCACCCACGCTGTCAGCGCTGCCCTCCTTGCCACTGCCCGCGATCGTCGTCACCTCTCCTGTCGCCACCTCCACCCGCCGGATCTTGTGGTTCTCGCTGTCCGCCACAAACAGCGCGCCGCCGTCTGGGCTGATGGCGAGTCCGTAAAGGTAGAAGATCTGTGCCGCGTCGCCCACGCCATCCGCGTCGTCCTCGTCGCCGCTTCCAGCGACCGTCGTCACAGCGCCCGTCGCCACCTCCACCCGCCGGATCTTGTGGTTCTCATGGTCCACCACAAACAGCGCGCCGCCGTCGCGGCTGATGGCGATGCCACGCGGGTCGTAGAACTGCGCCGCGTCGCCCACGCCGTCCGCGTCGCCACCCCAGCCGCTGCCCGCGATCGTGGTCACCTCGCCAGTCGCCAACTCAACCCGCTGGATCTTGTGGTTGCCACTGACTGCCACAAAGAGCGCGCTGCCGTCCGGGCTAACGGTGATGCCGCCTGGGTAGAAGAACTGCGCCGCGTCACCAACGCCATCGGCGCTGCCCGCTGCGCCGCTGCCCGCGACCATGGTCACCTCGTCAGTCGCCACCTCGACCCGCCGGATCTTGTTGTTGCTCCAGTCCGCCACAAACAGCGCGCCCCCGTTGGGGCTGGCAGCAACGGTGTAGTAGACGTTGCTTGCCGGCAAGGCTGCCACGCGGCGTACGCGCCCGGCCGCCGAGACGTGCAGCAGCGAGTCCTTCGTCGCGACGTACGCCACGTACCAGGCGCCCGCGTGGTCGCGTGCGACGCCAACCTCACCGAGCGATGCCAGAGGGCCGTCCTCGCCCTCGAGCGCCAGCGTGGTGACCTGTCCGACGACGCGCGCGCCAAAGCGGATGGGCGTCTGAAGCCATCCGCGACCGGAAAGGGCTCCTCGTCCTCCTCACCGCCGCCGCCGGTGCGCCTCGGTGCGGGCGCGCTTGCGGGCGGCGAACGCCATGTCGGGTCCATGTGCATGAACATTTGAGCTATTTTTGGCGCGAGGGCTGGATTCGGGTCCAGGGCTGGGTGGGATATCACGCATGGATGGCGTTCGTGGCACACGCACGCTCTCTCGAGGTCCCCCCATGCTCCACGTACCCCTCTCGCCCGTGTCCATGTCTCTCATCCGCGCGGACGCCCTCTCCCTCTCCCCGATCATCCATCGCGGACTTTCGACCGCGGGTCTCACGGTCACGCGGCGGCGCGCGTGGCGGAGACGAGGATGGCGAGCGAAGGTAGCGCCGCGAGGCACTGCGCGAAGACGAGGACCGCGTTGAAGTAGCGGTCCGATCGGACGACCAGCCACGCGAGCAGCACCTACGGGAGATGGCCCGTGTCGGCCGTGCCCCGACTGCACGGCCAGCGGCGCGAGCGGCACCGAGCCGCCCGAGCACCAGACAGCCGCCTCGGCGAGCCAGCGCCAGCCGGGATGCCGGCTGAGTGGGATGCTCGCGAGGGGCGCCGCCAGGCTGAGCGCGTAGTAGGCCAAGTCAAAGGGGTGGCGGCGCGGCCCGCCGGGCACCGCCGGCGGCCGGCGGCGAGGGATGCGCGGATCGAGGCGGATGTCCACGAGGCGCTGATCCTCCACGCTGAGCATCAGCAGCATGAAGTAGAGAGTGGGGAGGGAGGCGAGCACGCCCGCCTGCCAGCCAAGGTGCGAGATATGGGGAGATATGGGGAGATATGGGGAGATATGGGGAGATACGGGGAGATGGCCCGCCTGCCAGCCAAGGTGCGGCCACGCGACGAGGGCGCGGCCGAGGATGAGGTAGGCTGCCAGCACAAGTACCTACTACCACACCTCCAGAGTACCGAATCCAGTGTGGGTTCAGTCGCGTGGGTGGTGTGGTAGGCTGGGAGCACAAGCACCGTCACCGGCGCGGAGTACATCGCGCTCATCAGCCGCGGCTGCGGGTCGCCCGGCCGCCAAAACGCGAGGTACCCAAAGTGGCGAGAAGATCGCCAGTCGGTGTACGACGAGACGAGACAGACGAGCGCCCAGCCGAAGAGTAGCGAGCGGAGCCACGAGACGCCCGTGTGCCACAGCCCAAAGGCGGCGCTGCTCAGCTCGAGGCCAGTCACCTGCCGGCGAAAGAGAGCCGAGAGATAGCCGAGAGAGAGAGAGCCGAGACCGGTGGCCTAGGGGTCTGTCTCTTCTGGGGTCGCGCCACCGTCTGTCGGTACAACAGGCTGCCCCGCTCGTCGCTGTGGCCGAGCACGAACTTGGGCAGCGTGCAGAGCGACACCGCCACGCCGAGGCCGAGAGGAAGCGGCAGCGAGAGCGGCGGCGGCGGCGGCGGCGGGAGAGGCGCCGCAGACGCCTCGCTCTCGCCGGCGAAGGCTCCGGCCGGGTCGTGTGCGCAAGTGAGCTGCGCCTCCCCCCCCCCCTCGGGGCTCGGGGAGGAGAGCATCGCGTAGGCGA
>NW_005199470.1:8912-34418 GCF_000372725.1 Emiliania huxleyi CCMP1516 | reverse complement strand
CGCGCGTCGGCGGGGAGGGGGGGAGTCGGGGGGGGCTAGGGGACTCGGGTGAGGACTCGGGGGAAGGGCGGGAGGACGGGGCGGCTTGTGGCTCTGGGAGAGCGACCGAGCAGCAGAGCAGGCTCGAGGCGAGGCAGAGCGCCACTTGCGGTCCTATGGCCGGGTCAAAGAGGCGGAGGCGGAGGCCGACGGCGTGGTGGAGCCCGACGGCAGCCGCGAGAGCCGCGGCGGGAAGGAACGCCTCCAGCCGGCCTCCCGCCCAGACGAAGGCGCGAGCGGCGGCGACGGCGGCGACGCCGCAGCAGGTGGCCGAGCCGCGCAGCCACGGCACGCCGGCCTACCACACCACCCACGGGACTGAACCCACGCCGGATTCGGTACTCTGGAGGTGTGGGACCAGGCCTGCATCTCGATCCGCATCGCCGCCGGGTAGAGGCCGAGGTGGACGGTCAGCAGCAGGGCGGCAAGGTCCATCCCCATCAGAAGGCTCGCCCAGCTCGTGTGCAGGAAGATGGCAGCACTGGTCCTCCACCCCGCCTCGCCGTGCAGAGAGCCCGCCGCCCTTAGCGCCTCGTCGCCGAGCAAGTGTGGCAGGGCGAGGGCCTGCAGCTGCAGCAGCACGCACAGCGAGGCGGAGACCGCCGCCAGCCAAGACGGCCTCTCCGCGACGGCGGCGAGCCCTGGCGCGTGCAGCCACAGACTGTGGCGCGGCGGCGGCGGCGGCGGCGGCGCGTGGCGGCGGCGGAGAGCAAACTCGACCGGGTGGCGGCTCTCGCACTGGCTCTGCAGCGTGGTGTTGTGCCGGCAGCCCGCGGACATGACGCTGCTCGCAAAGGCCTCGTCGATCTCCGACCGGCACGTCGGGCAGCGCAGGTCCTCGTCGTCCTCCGCAGCCCGGAGCAGGTTGCGCAGGCACTCCTTGCAGGTGCTGTGCTGGCAAGCGAGGGTCACGGGCTCGTAGAGCAGCTCGAAGCAGAGGCAGCAAACCAGGCTCGTGTCGACCGGGTCGGCATCCGGCGCCGGCGCGCCAGCGGCAGGCCGAGCCCCTGCCACCGCATCGCTTCCATCTTCCGCGGAGGAGAGAGCGGCGAGCGCGGCGGTGGCGAAGGAGCCTGCGCAGGCGGCGCCGAGGGCGCGAGACTCCCACACCACTGCCGCCACTCCCAAACCACCGCAGAGCCCAGCCCCGGCAACGGAGGCCAGTGCACGGCGGCGGAGCCACGGGCGCGCAGCCAGGAGGGAGTCAACCTCCTCGGGAGAGCGCTCGGACTGCTGGCGTGCAGGCTCGGGCCTCGCACGACCCCGTGCTGGCGAGCGGGCGCGACGGCGAGCGGGGCGCGCGGGCATGCACACCGCTCACGGCACGTTCGCCGCCCAGCGTCGAAGGGAGGCGGGTCGGCGTGTTGAGCTGCGTTGGCGCCCTCGGGGATGAACAACCGAAACCAAAAGAAGAAATGTAAGCCCCGGCGAACGGCCACTGGGTTCCGGCTGATAGGGGGTCTGTCCCCACTGAGTCGCGCCAAAACGCCCTACCTACCTACCTATCCCCAGGCCGCGTAGCGACGCGAAAAAAGACGAAAAGAGGGGGTATACTATTGCGGGGCCCTCTGGGGCGGTCAAAACCGGACCTACCTACCTATTGCATATTAGTTAGTTAGGAAGGTGGAGCAGACCCCCTATCTGGCTAGGAGCCGGAACCCAGCCGGCTAAGCGTGATCCCCGTTGGGTGGAGCCGGTCCCACGTCCTCCCGCCGATTCGCCGACAAAGCATGCTGACGCTGTCGCAGCGGCTCCAGAGCGCAAGCAATTTGCTCTCGTCCGCGTACGTCGACTCGTACTCGGACCGGATGATGGTAGGCCGGCGCGCACAGCTGGGAGAGAGCATGGTGTGGCGCTCCACGCTCAGTGCTGAGCCGGACAACGGGCATTTGACGTACGGCGAGGTGAGCGGCCGCGTGCGAAGGTGGGACCGAGACCCACACATACACACAGAGAGGTTGATTCCATGCGCCCCACCACCCGCAGTTCGACCTCGCCTTTTTCGGCGCCCTCGTCGACCGCGCCCTCGCGCGACCGGCCGGCCGCCGCGAGCCCGAGACTTTCGTCGACGTCGGCTCTGGGTGCGGCCGCCTTGTGCTCGCGGCGTCCTGCGTGTGGCCAGAGCTTGCGCGGGCGGCGGGCGTGGAGACGTGCGCCGATCTGCACATGATGGCGGTCCGCGCGCAGGCGCGGGCGAGCCTGCCGCGGTGCGACTTTGTGCACGGCGATGCGCTTCAGGCGATGAGGGAGGGCGGCCCGCTCGACGACGCGACGGTCGTGTTTTGCTACAGCTCCGCTTGGGCGAGCGAGGGGGGGGCCTTGACCGACTTCTCCGAGCTGGTCGGCTGCTGCTGCCTGCCCGGCTGCAGGGTGGTCGTGACGGACAAGTGGCTCGAGTGCGATGGCAGTTGCGGGGAGTTTGCGCTGATCGACGAGGTGGAGGGCCCGAACCGCGAGACGGGCGGCAGCGTCGGCTACATCTACGAGGTGGTGCGCAGCCAGAGGGGGGGCTGATGTGTTGTCTGCCATGTACGGCTCTAGACTTGGTGTGTGGGAGGTGGACCGGCGATCCGCTTGTAGAGCGCGATTTGCTTACACAGCTCAAATGAAATCTACATCTCCTCTACGCCCTCTGGGTGGTTCCTCTAGTTTGAAATGAAAAACAAGTCATTGGCATTCGCGATTCGGGGGGCGCCATCCGGCCACCGAGCACCCAGTGGCCAGTCCATGCATGGTAATTGGTAACACAGACGATCGTACACAGTCCTCTGGCAGTCCTCAGCTGACCGCTAGCCTACGGAGTACGTTGCATGCCGCAGCCGTCGACGCCGAGCGGAGGTGGCGCTAGCCTTTGGCTGGGCAGACGAATGCCGGGCACAGATCTTTCAGTGCGAGCCGGCGGCCGTCACCGCTCGTCACCCACGCCTGTGCGGCAATGTTCGAGCAACCGCTTCCAGCTGCCTGGAGGATGCTCTGTCGGTATCTCACATGGAGAGGCTTGGACCCTCCGTTGAAGTGGAGTAAAACAGGGTGGGAGCGAGTGCGTTTGTTGGTGACGGACGAACTCCCATTGCGCGGGGCCTGCGCGTCGACGGTGACATCCTTTTCACTGACCAAATGCATGGACTGGATCAGAGTGGCGTTGCGGTCGAGCACAAATTGACTGCTGGCGGCGCGGACATAGTAGTGCGACACCACCTGCTGGTCATCGACGCCACGCCCGGGAGTGTAGGCGGCCAGGTCGGTCAGCAGAGCAAAGGCAGCGGCCGCGCTCCCCATCCAGCAGCCCGAGTTGATGTACCTACGAATAATAACGATGAGTTACACAAAGTCACCAGCAGTGCTGACTTTTGGCCTCGCAGAGTAGGAGCGACCGGTACTCGCCACCTGCCTTGGGAAAACGACCCTCGCAGAAGGAGCGGCCAAACGGCGCCATCCAGTCGGGGAAGCAGCCTGACTCTGCTCCAAAGACGACGCGACCGGGCGGCACGTGCAGCGATGCGTAGCGCTCGAGGATGTCCACTTCGTTTGCGGCGAACAGCACGTCGTAGGCGTCGACGAAAAGAACAAGGCGGTCGGGATCGAGCGTGGTGAGGTGGGCGCGTGCGGCAGTGAGCTTTTGGTAGTTGCCCTGGTACGGTTCGCCGATGCCGAGGACGGTTACGTCGAGCCCTTGCAACGCCGCCGTGAACACCGTGTCACAGAAGACGCTGTTGGCGTCCGAGGCAAATGTGACCACCGATATCCGCCGCGCCGTTGCAGGCTTGGTCGGCGCCGGACGTGCAGGCACCGCATGTACATGTGTTCCGCCCACGTCGCCGCCGCCAACGTCGCCGCCCTCGTCACCGCCACCGTCGCCACCGCCCTCGCCGCCGCCGCCCTCATTCTTCGAGTTGGTAGCGGTGTGCCGCGCGGCGGCAGATAGAAGCCGCCGGCAGTTGCAGAGCCGCGCGTTCATCCTCCACGCCGCGGGGGGCGCACGCAGCAGCGCGAGGTGACTGAGCGCAGTGCGCTCTCCAGGGCCCTGTCGCTGCTGGCACGTTCGCATCGCGTTGGTGGGCTGGTATTCTTCATCGAGGGCACGGCCGTGCGTTCTTCCTCCGCGCCGTCTGGTTGCATGCCGGGGGCAAATGCGGCCGTGCCCTCGCAGAAGGACACGGCCGTGGCGCGTGACGTAGCCTCCTGCCGCCGCCGAGTACAGATGCGTGCCGCCCCCCCTCCGCACGTGGGTGAAGCAGAATTGCGAGCTCCAGTCGGAGCGCGTTGACGCATTGTGTAGCTGTAGGGTCCAAGCGCCCTCCGCAGCCGGCGGCTGCATCATCACAAGCGAGCCGCTCGCTACGTGCCGCAGCCGCACCCAAGGCGAGTCGTGCGAGGCGGGAAGCAGCTCAAATGCCATGTGGGCAAGTGGTAGCCGCGAAGGCGTGCCGATCGCTATCAGCTCTCCGCTGCCGTCGGGGAGCACCGAGAAGTAGGGCAGAGGCAGCTGCGACGGGCACTCGGACGGCGGCGAGCACTCTACGGGCGCCATGCCCCGCAGCAGCACCGTGCCTTTTAGCCCGCACGCGCACGATCGCGGAGGCACGACCGTACCGCGCGGGTCGCTGAGGCAGCGTGAGCTGTTGTAGCGATGGGCGTGGAGCGAAATCGGGCGCAGGAGAGACGCAACGTCGTCGTCGCCGATGCCAGCACCACAGCTTGCCACGCTGGCGGTGGCACGGGAGTCAACCAGCCAGGGAGGAACTAGGGTGTGCTTCGTCGGACTTCGCCGTGGTGGTGCGCCGAGCACTGCTTTGTGCAGCCAGAATGCGAGCATGGCACTTGCGTTGGCACAGCCACTGCTATCTACGTACCTGGTCAGGCGCTGCACGCCAGGCATTCGAGAAACCGCTTGGCATTCGAGCAACAAAAGCGGCGGTTGTGATCCGTGCATTTGTCCACACACGAGCCTCAACGTCGTCGTCCCCCCCCTCCCCCGCCGAGAGAGTTATTAGCGGCGGGCTCTAACAATGAAAAGAGGACCCACGGACGCACGAGCATCATCGGACGCACGTCAACGTATCAGCCTCCCGAAGCGATACCAGTCCCGATAGCTCCGCGATCTTTGTGCAGGGTTGATTGACCCACATGACCGAGATGCACGCCGTCTTCCGCCGTGGCCGAGTCCAACAAGCTAGCTGGAGGCAGTCCGTCCGCAGTACTCGGATGCTAAGTTCCTGTCTGTGCGTCTCGGCGATGTCCGATGACGCATGTTGGCCTTTACACCATATTCTCGAATATCTTTGAGAATATAGAGGGTCCCGCGCACTTCCATATTCGAGAATATTCTCGAGAATACAGATGCCCCGGCCGGCTTTTCCCTCAAGAATATACGAGCTTTCCGCAGCCCTTGACCTTAGTAGACCTCGAGTCCAAAGATATTCTTGAATATTCTTGACGTTGCCGCTGTGCGGCGTCTAATACGGTCTTGACGAGAGAGCTCGAAACAGCTATTCCCCCCTCAACAGTAGGTTTCGGGTCGATGCCGACTGAAATCTTTAAGTTTTGGAGGTTCTGAGCGGGTTTGGAGCGACTTTTGGTCTCCGTCGATCTACGCGAGGTCAAAATATTCTCAATATTCGAGAATATTCTCGAGAATATAGAGGGCCCAGAGAGAATATGATGCAAAGAATATAGATAGCCTTTGCAGAGAAAAGCGTGTAAAGGCCAAGACGCATGACGGTTGACGCCGCCGCCGGACTCCACATTGATACCACATCCACTCCCATGCATGAGCAGTTCGCCCCGCCGGCCATCGCGGCGGCGTAGGTACTCGCTTAGTGTGGGTAAACCATAGTACCGTATACGGTACTATGAACAGAGAAGCCCATAAAAGTCGCCGCGGCAGTCCACGCCGAGCCGGCCTGCTGCTTGCTCGCACGGCAGCCTTTTCCTCTCGACCAGCCTCAACTTCCGTACAGTCAACATTTTGTCGCTGCGTGCTCGTGGTGAGCTGTGGCGGCGGTCGAAGTTCGCCCAGATTCGGTGACGAGCGCCGGACGATAGTACCGCCTCTGTTCGCCCTGTGCATGTCAGGCCAGGCTGCAGCAGGGCACTACCATCGTGCTGCCCTGCTGCAGCCTGACCTTGCCCACTGTGCACAGCCGCCAGAGCACCACCACCGCCCGGCATCGTGTCACGGCGAGCTCCTTCTGCGCCCGCTCGCGAGGCTCTCGCGCTGGCACACTTTGGCCATCTGCTGCTCGCGTTCGGCGAGCTCTTCTCCGCAATCCTGCCACGGTGCCGCCACCACACACCTTCTGGCCGGCCCGAGCCGCGCGGACTCGCCGGCGGGGGCAACGTGTCGACCTCTCTCTCTGGTGCACCACGGGCCGCGACGGCCTGCGAGCAGCTGGCGCGAGGAGGCAGTGTGCCGGCACAGTCGAGCCGGAGCATCGGGTTCTTGATGCTTGTGGGGTCGAGTTTGACCTTATGTGGCATAATATGCAACAATAAGGCTATGCTCTCTCCCGGATTTTTGAGATATGATCCCTCAAAGTCGAATTATGGTTTACTGGTGACCATAGTACCGTCTGTCTTGTTTGCGAGATCTTCAAACGAATACTTTAAAGTCTCGACAATCACTAAGCTGCTTATGTGGCACCGCAGAGGCTCCCTTGGGGATGCCTGAGGCCACCCCAACCACTCACCAAGCCTTACGTGGACGAATTCAAACCTACTTTTATGGTTTACCCACACTAAGCGAGTAGAGGCAGCATCGACTCGATCGACGTCGCTCGCGGGCCTTGCTTGCAGCTTGGCGACGCCACAGGCACCCCCCACAGGCAGAGCGCACGCTCCTGCCGGGCCCCATATTGCGTTTCCTTGCCCACGCGGTACGGGTGGACGCGAGAGAGGAGATGACGGCACGCTGGGCGACACACAGACACACAGGTTAGGTTAGGTAGAAAGGTGAAGAACAGTCTTCTGACTGTCGTTGCTGTGTATCCCTTTCTCGACTGTCTGTCTGAGCTTGTGCGTCTTGGGTCCGGGGTTGTGTTTTTGTGTGAAGAACAGTCTGGCTCGGACTGGAGATACAATTGTGCTCATACACCCTACCCCCACCCAAGAGGACCCCGACCAAGGTGTCTGGGTCCCCGGGTTGTCGAGTACGACGGCTGGAGCGATCGCCGCAACCAGGGTGTCCTGTGTCCTGCCGTCGCTCTTCGTGTATGCTGCAAGTCTCCGTGCCCGCCGGCGCATCTGCCGGGGACAGCTTCCCGGTAATAGATCCGGCAACTCAGGTGCAGTTTGATGCGGTCGTGCCGAAAGGACTCGGGCCGGGCGACACGTTTAATGTCTCGCCGCCGGGCGGAGGCGGCGGCGGCGGCGGCTCGAGCAGCTCGCCGCCGGTGGCGATGGCGGCGCCTGCACCTCAGCTGTTGACTGTGGCGGTGCCGTCCGGTGTCGCCGGCGGGCAAATGATGCAGGTCGCGACGCCGGGCGGTCTCATGAATGTGATGGTTCCGTCAGGCCTGGTGGAGGGCCAGTCGTTCACCTTTGAGGTGCCGGCCGCGCCTCCGCCCGCGGTGGCGCAGCCGGTCGTCGCGCAGCCCGCGGTGGCGCAGGGCTTTGCGGGCGCGCCCCAGCAGTACGCGCCCGCGCAGCAGTACGCGCCGGCGCAGATGCAGTACCCGCCGCAGCCGCAGTACCCGCCGGCGCCGCAGACCGAGGTGCACCACGTGTACCACGATGGCCCGCCGGAGATGTGCATCGACCGCAGCGACCCTGAGTACATCGACGCCTTCCAAGTCGCCGGATGCTGGTGCGACGCCCTCGCGCGCCTCTCGGGCCGCTCTCTCCCCCCGCTTCACGCAAAAGGACAACCCCGAGCCCAAGACGCACACAATACACAGACAGTCGACAAGGGAGAGACAGCGACGACAGTCAGAAGGCAGCACTGGGTACCAGGAAGGCGAATGCGAGGACGGCCTCTAGTGCGAGCTCTAGTTAGTGAGTTCATACACGCACGCAGGCAGATCGCTACTACAGTAGGATGCCCACAGGGCCCCCAACAAAGAAAGAGGAGCCGACCGACCCTCTTTCCCAAAGATCTCTTGCCGCAGGTTCCTCACCGATGTGTGCCGGCTGCTTCCCGGGCTGTGAGCAGTTCCGAGGCCCTCTCGCCGGGAAGAGGTCCGCCCCCCGCCCCCGCTCACGGATTTCGTCCCCGCCTTATCCCCCGCCCCCGCCCCCGCCCCCGCCCCCGCCCCCGCCCCCCGCCTCCCCCGCCCCCTCCCGCGCCCCTCCCGCCCTCACCCCCACCGCGCTTCCCGGGCGACAGATCAAGACGGGCGAGTGCATGTGCTGCCTCGGCGTGCTCCCCGCGTGCAACGACGTCTACCCGATCTGGGGCCGCGTCGGACCCCGCATCTTTCGCCACCCCCACCTCGGCGAGATGCACTTTAACGGCACCAACAAGATGCACGACACTTGCCACTGCAAGATCTGCTGAGCGCCGTTGGCCGACGGCCGCGGCGGCTTGGCCGACTGTCCTTTCCCGCTCTTTGTCGTTCTCGGAGCCGCCAGCGCGTGAGGCGCGCGACTCTCCGACATAATGCTGTGGAGGGCAAAAGCGCGTGTGTGTGGGCAACGGCGATCGTTCATTACCAGATGTAGAGTCGCGGCCAGTCGATAGTAGAGGTTGCTTGCTCGAGCTTGCTTGCGTTAGCTTTCGATCGCGATACGGCTTTAGCATTAGAGCTCTAGGGGGGTCACGGGGAGGAGCGAACTCCTCGGAAGTGTGAGTGAGCTACGTACTATGCATGTAAGGACTGAGCTCTGAGGTGTGTGCTCTCTTTGATCATCGTCCCTCGTCCGCTTTGAGATCTTTTGCGGTGTGTGCGCGCGCGCCCGCTTGGCATGTTGTGCGAGTATATGGGACAAAAGCGTCGAAAATGTCCCAAAAAGCGTGTCTCGAGTTTGTTGCAGCCCCACAGCTGGCGCGCGCTGCCAGGAAGCACCGCTCGCGTGTCGGCGGCACTCCCTGGCACCCAGGGAGTGCCGCGAACCGACCAGACCGAATGGGCTCGACGCCGCGCTCGCTGTGGGGCTGCAACAAAGTCGCCGCCGAGCGTGCCACCGACGGCGTCCGGGCGGCGGTGATGGAGTGTGAGACCTGAGGCTGCGGAGGTGACGCCTGAGGTACCGGCCCGTGCAAAGCGACTCAGCCGGCGACCGCCACGGGCTCAGACGAGACTTGTCGACTCGTTACGGCTCAGCTTCACCGTGGTCATCGGGCGTCTGTCGACGTCAGGACCACCATACAGCTCGCGGGTTTGAGGTCGCAAGAGCCAAGATGGTGGCGTTTGGACATCCCAACCATCACACAAGACAGCCTGTAGGTGATGGCGGGACGGCGCAGTGTTTGTGGCACTCGGCAGTAGGCACCCGCGGCACGGCCCCGCTGAGTTGGCTCTCGCGGGCTGCGGAACCGGCCCCAGAAGGGGACGGTCCGGGCGAGTGTGGCAGCTCCTGCGCTAGTATGGGCACCCTCTATCACAACACTACTGATCCTGGTCATTAGAGCTGCCAGGGATAGCGTCAGGAGCCGGTAGGAGTCAAAACCTCTCATATTGAGACATCGTGTCCCATATACTCGCACAACGAGCCGCTTGTGGTTGTGCCGCTAGAGAGGCTTCCTTCGCTTTTGGCTCTAATGTCTAAAGCCGTACGCCGTGCCCCTTTTGACTCCCTCATCCAGGAGATCACACACACTAACAGCGCCGCACACACTGCTGACGAGCGGAAACGTCCCTCTCGCTCCCTCGTCCCAAGCCTACTCCGGCGCGGCGAGCAGCGCGCGCAGCTCATCGCTCGGCCGGAACTCAAGGCTGGCCGCAGCGGACGCCTCCTCGAGCGTGGCAACCTACAGTACGTCGCACCCCGAATGCTGAAGGCTATGCTCGGCAGCTATGGACGGCGGCTCCCGCGAGCGCGGCAAGCCTTCTCGCGCAGCAGGGCCAGCGAGCAAGCCAGCGGCGTCGACATCCACGCCTCGTACACGCACGTCTCGGGCTCGGTGACCTAGGCCAGGCAAGGTAGACTCCTCCACACATACAAACGTGGTGGGGCAAGGGCCAGGCTAGTCCCTCGCGACTCCACGTCTAGGCGACAGGAGCTAGCACGGCATTCAAAGTGCAAGGCCACAAGTGCACAAGTGCACGTCGGTCACCTCCAGCAGCGCGTCCTGCTCGCCACACTCGAAGTACAGAGTTGCGCGCCGCAGGGCTCCGCCGCCACACGCCGCGCCGCCCTCGAACCGCATCGTGCCGAGCTCGCTTGGCGTGCGGCCCGCCCGCGCCAGCTGCGACGCCCGCTCGCCAGAGACTGGCTCCCAGCGCGTGAAGTTGCCGAGAAGTGTCTGCTGCCGCGACGCGCGGCCACCCGGGCTGCCCTGCCGCATCTCTTGGAAGGGGCACGCCTGCAGGACCGCCGCGGCGCACTTGCCGTCGCTGCGCCACGCTATGCTACGCGAGCGGCTCGTGCAATCTCGTGCAATCTCGGGCGACTCCGGCGAACGTGTGGGCTCCGAGCAGAGCGGACGCGTGCGCGCCATGCAGAGAGTGTGCTGGGGGTGCGAGGGGGAGAGGACGTCCGGGGGAAGCGCGCGCCTTGGAGGTGGAGGCAATCTGGTGCAATCTGGTGCAATCTGGTGCAATCTCGCGCAATCTCGCGCAATCTCGCCTTGTAGGTCAACCCCGTGCAGTCTCGCGCAATCTCGTGCAATCTCGCCTTGTATGTGAACCCCGTGCAATCTCGCGCAATCTCGCGCAATCTCGCCTTGTTGGTGAACCCCGTGCAGTCTCGCGCAATCTCGCCTTGTAGGTCAACCCCGTGCAATCTCGCGCAATCTCGCGCAATCTCGCCTTGTAGGTGAACCCCGTGCAATCTCGCGCAATCTCGCGCAATCTCGCCTTGTAGGTGAACCCCGCGCAATCTCGCGCAATCTGGCGCAATCTCGCCTTGTAGGTGAACCCCGTGCAGTCTCGCGCAATCTCGCGCAATCTCGCGCAATCTCGCCTTGTAGGTGAACCCCGTGCAATCTCGCGCAGTCTCGCGCAATCTCGCCTTGTAGGTGAACCCCGTGCAGTCTCGCGCAATCTCGCGCAATCTCGCGCAATCTCGCCTTGTAGGTGAACCCCGTGCAATCTCGCGCAGTCTCGCGCAATCTCGCCTTGTAGGTGAACCCCGTGCAATCTCGCGCAGTCTCGCGCAATCTCGCCTTGTAGGTGAACCCCGTGCAGTCTCGCGCAATCTCGCGCAATCTCGCGCAATCTCGCCTTGTAGGTGAACCCCGTGCAATCTCGCGCAGTCTCGCGCAATCTCGCCTTGTAGGTATACCCCCGGTCCTCTGCCTCGAAGCATCGCCCGTGCAGCTGCCGCCACTCAAGCCCGGCACCGTACCTAGCCTCGGGCAGCCTCGGCTGATCTCGGGCAATCTCGAGCGCCGCACGTAGCTCGAGGCTGCCGCCGCACCCGCCAGATGCTGCAATCGCCTCCTTGGGCGCCAGCTGCCGCTCCGCCTCGCTCGCCTCTTGCACGGCCTCCACGGCAGCCTAGGAGGGGGCGGGGGAAACGTGAGGAGGAGCAGGTGTGGGGAGGGGGGGCGCGCAGCGAGGAGGGAAGCGCAGCGAGGAGCGTGAGGAGAGGAGGTGAGGGCGGTGCCACCAGCAAGCGGTGGCTACGGCTGCGGTGGCTACAGATTGGTGGCTACGGCTGCGGTGGCTACGGCTGCGGTGGCTACAGCTATGTGGTGGCTACGGCTGCGGTGGCTACAGATTGGTGGCTACAGCTGTGATGCGGCCTTGTGCGCTGCCCGCGCCGCCTCCGCCTCGTCGTGCCGAAACGGCTCGAGCAGCTCGAGCGCCGCGGCGACCTAGTCTCGGGTCATCTCTCGGGTCCTCTCGGGTCCTCTCGGGTCCTCTCGGGTAGATCTCGAGTGATCTCGGGTAGTCATCTCGAGTGATCTCGGAGGCAAGCGACGCACCGCCGCGTCGTCGAGCGGACTCTCAGTCTCTGCCAGCAGCTCTCGCGCCGCCTGCGCGAGCGCCGACGTCGCGCCGGCGCCAAGCTCCGCGTGGAGCACCTACAGAAAAAAGAAAAGAAATGCCCACAAAAAGAAAGACGTCGCGCCGGCGCAAGCCCCGCGTGGAGTGCTCGTAGTACGGCTCTCAAGGCGCCGCCGTCCTCCTAAACAAAGGCGTGCGCCCCTCAGAGAACGGAAAACGGGCCGCCGCCGCCGCCACCCCCCGGCGCCGACCGGCAACGGCTCGAGCAGCTGCAGAAGCGCGGCCTCATGTTCACGGGCATGACCACATGCCCCTGCGGCGTCGCAGACTCCGCCGCCGCCGCCGCCGCCCGCCGACTGCCCCTTCTCCGCCGCCGCCTCGTCGCGCGCTTTCATCGCGACCTGCCCGCGCAGCTGCCGCCCCGTCAGGGCGCGGGGTCGGCCTCTCCGCTAACTCTGCTCCGCGTGTGTGGGTGCGCAGCGGCCACCCGAGTATGGGTTCGGGTACTGTGTAGGTTGTGGTATAGTGGCGCGGCCATACGCTTCGACCAGGGCGATCTCGACCTGATCTCGACCGGATCTCGACCTGGTCTCGACCGGATCTCGACCTGATCTCGGGTGAGATATGCATCTAGACGCCGCCTCAAGCAAGTCCGCAGAGTCCACCTCCTCCGCCGCCTCCTCGAGCCCAGGCCGCTCCACGAGCAAATCGTACATCCGGTCCACGCCTACCGTCGTGACGCCGCCCGTGTCGGGGCGTGAGCACACACCAAAGGTGGCGCAGGATCGCAGCGCAGCGCTCGAGCCTGCCTCAGAATACTGCCTCAGGATACACCAGCGTCGGGGATGCCCCAGCGCGGCATCGGGCGTGAACGCGGGGCCTCGGGATGCCCCGTGTTCTGGAGCAGCGCGTGAATGAGAGGTCCATGGGCACAGTGACTGCAGCTGAACGCAGCCGAGTACTGTTGAGCACGTGTCCTCTCGAGCGCTGGTCGGAATGCAGGGAATACTTTCCCCTGCATCTAGGGTGCACACACCCTCGACGCCCCCCCACAGCGCGACTCGCACGAGCGCGCGCAGCGTCATCCCCGCGTCGAGCCGCTCCACGCCCAGAGACGTATCCACCTCCCCCGCTGCAAGCCTGGCAGCCCTCCCGTCGCGCTTTGAAGCCTCGTCCGCTTCCGCCGCCGCCTTGGCGTCGTGCAGAGCGTCGATCGTTGGCGTTGCCGTCGCGAGCTGCGCGCGCGCCGCCGACAGCCGCTCTGCGTCGCTGCTCGCCGCCTTGGCTGCAGCGATGGCTAGCTCAGCGCGCCGAAGGCATCCGCGCGAGAGGGCGCCAAACGCTTCCGTCGCGAGGGCGATGCAGCCGTTGGGGCAGTCGGTGGAGTTGGCCTCGTCGGAGCCGTCGCAGCAGTCGCACACCCCGTCGTTCACCCGGGAGGAAAAAATCTGCTTGGGCTTGTGCGGCAGGTTCCGGCACACATAAATTGTGTCGGCGCAAGCCCCTGTCGCTGCCTCGTCGCTGCCATCAGCACAGTCGCAATAGTCGTCATTGAGGTAGGCACCCGGGAGCGCTCGGCCGTCACACTCGAACGCCGCGGAAACGGTTGCGAGTGCAGCGATCGTCATCGCGAGTGCGTTTCGTGTCATGGCCGGTGTGAGAGCGTGCACTGGAGCGGGGCGCACAACTCAGCACCGCGGAGCGAGAGAGCTGAGTCACACATTTTTTTTCTTTTGGGGGGGAATTCTTTTCAGGCTCCGGCGGTTCTTAGATTCGTAGATTCGTTCGTTAGTGACGCCTTCATTGGAGCAGATTGGAGCGAACCAACAAATCTCTCACAGGACCAAAAGAGGCACAGGCAGGAGGCGGCGGACCCTCAAAAGGTGCCGTCGTCCTCATACTCAGTAGAGGTGGGCACGATCGGGGGGGCACACAGTCTCTGACACGAGAGTCGAATCCACACGAGCACACCGCCCCGCGTTACTCTCCGTAGCCTCTAGGCGGAATACGCCGTAGCGCGTAGGCGTAGGCCGTAGCGCGTAGCCGTAGCGCGTTAGGGGAGATAGAACAAATCAGTGCACGCATGGAAAAAAGCTTGAAACTCAAGCCCCACAACCACACCGCAAAAAATACTGACGGCAGCGCGATCTAGATCACGGAGCAGGGAAGAGCCGTGGAGTGGTAAAGTAGCATCGGGGAAGCGCGCGGCTTCGCTACTTCTTCTTCGTCGACGGCGGCGATGCAGGCTGCTCGCCTGCTTGCCAGCGCGAGGCCAAGATTCCCAACGTCGAGAGCCAGAGCAGCCAGTTGAGTCCGACGCAGCTCGCCATAAAGAAGAAGGGCCCAGGCGTCCCAGGTCCAGGTATGACGCGCCCAGGGTTGTGGTAGGTTGTGAGGAAGACACCCGTCGAGAAGACGGCCATCAAGGTTTGCGCGACCAGGCAGGTGGGCGGGCCCTCAAACCTACGTACTTCCCACGCTATCGTGATGGCCTCGACGGTGTGCGAACCAACGCAGACGGCCATTGCAGGCACGCTCGTGTAGAAGAAGAATGGAGCTGCCCGCGCGAGCGCATACATCAGATTTTCCGCCATGAACCTTCGATGTGCAGGCGCGAGGTTTGGAATTGGCGGCATCGTTGGGTGATAGCCTCCAAAGGCCCAGGGTGTCATATCCGCGCGTTTACTGTCTGACGTCTCCTCGTCAAACAGAGGCAGGATGTTTAGAAGATATACGTCAAGCACGACCCCGTGCAGGAAGAAGTAGACTCTCATCGCGATAAAGGGGACGGGCAGGCTGAAGAAAGCAATCACGGCGTCTTTGATTGCCTTGACAATAGCCCCGATAGCAACAATGGTCGCGCCAACCTCCAGCGGAGTCTGAAACTGGGGCTGTTCACCTCCGCCGCGCAATCGCAGCTTCATGTGCCCTGCTAAGAAGGTCCTGTCGCTCGTGTGCTCCTCTCTCCGCGTCTGCGATCGCCTAGCGTACAGTTTGAAGAGCGTTTGACCTGCGCCGCACGCGAATGCACTGAGAACCATTGCGATACCCGTTCCGTCCTCGACGTCCTGCGTGCCGCAAAGGGTTCCGCCTTCGGAGGGTGTTGGTCCGTTCTCGAGGGGCATGCGTGTGATGACGAAGATCCGTTGTGGCGGGCCACCCTGTCCAGAGAGGCATGGGTGCCAATCTGGGGTCTCTCGGCAGCGTCACCTGGTGGAGCCCCTTGTGGTTATTTGGCAGGATGTAACCAAACGTGCCGCACAGCTCGCTTCCGAGCGAGTCGGTGAGCTGCATGGGCTGCACCTCCTCCTCCCCTACTCCGCGGAACGGAAGGGTTAGTTAGACCGTTGAGCCGGTGGGACTCTCAAGCGGGCGGCGGGAGGTGTCATTCAGGGGGCGAAGCTGGCCATGCGGGAGGCGGGAGGGGCCAAGCAAAGTCGAGGGACATCCGAATGGCCGGCGAGGCGCCTTGCAGCGGCGGCAGCGGGTAGTCCTAAACAAAACAACCGCTCCCAAGAAAACGAATCACTTCGACCATCGACGCACCTCCTCCCAAGATATCATAACACAGGCACAAGTTGTTAGTCTATGGGATTTTTTTCCCGAGGGAGCGCCGAGGTGCGTACCAGTGCGCGCCAGTCCCATAACTCCAAGTGAGGAGACCTCTCCTGCTTGAGGACCTCTCCTGCTTGCGAGGACCTCTCCTGCATGAGGCTAGGCGTGAGGACCTGGTGAGGACTCCTCCACTGTGTGTGAGGACCTCAGTCTTCAGGGCTGGCCTCCGCGCCCCGGCTTGCTCCCCTCCAGACGTCGCTCTCCCCACCGTGGACCGACGGCGGCATCGAGGCGGAGCTCGCGCGCGACTTGGATCTGATAGCCAGAGCAAACATCTTCATATCCACGCCACATTCTTCAACTTGGTTTGCGAGGGAGTTTTGTGATCTGTGATCTGTGAGGGTCCGCCCGCAGGCGCATTTTGGAGTTTTGTTGTAAAATTCTTGGTTTGCGAAGACGGCCACCATGTTGATGGACGACAGGAACAGACGCGCTCGACTTGGAGAGAACAGAGTTGCACTTGGTCAACGGGTTTCTTTTTTTATGGGGCACCGCTGTGCGAATGGAGCCAAAAGCCCACCTCGGTCAGAGTTACAACAAACAACCCGACGTGGATGCGGACAACATTGGCAAGGACGGCAGGCACTGTTGCGGAGACGTCAAGGTCGTCTGTCCTCTCAGCAGCAGCGGGGAGCACGGTCGGAAGGGCGCTTTTGTCGCTTTCGGCAACACTGAATCATTCTACCGGAACATCGTCATTGGGCATGGGCCCTACCGCGAGGAGGGGGAGGGGGGGAGGGGGGGGGAGGGGTACGGGGGGGGCGGCATGGAGGGGGAGAGGAAGAGCAAGGGCGAGAGAGGGCAAGGGACCGGGCGCTGGCATACCAGGGGGGGCAGGGTGGTGGGCGGCGACCGCCGCATACCGTCCTACGGCGGGGACTATCGCTACGCCAGGGAGGACAAGGACGTCGACGTGCAGCTGCTGCTGTTCGAGTCGTTCGGCGGGTTCGGGAGGGGGGTCCGTGAGATCCTCCGGAAGGCGGCGAACGTGCTACAGAACAAGCTGACGCGGGCCCAGTACCTCGATGAGGTGACTTGGACCACCAAGAATTGGCTGGGGCTGCAGAAGCAGCGTATCTCAGTCGTTCTTCACACGGCAATCGCAGAGCAGGTTGTGAATGAGCTTGCCTGTGGCGGGGGTGGGCGGGTGCACGGAGCTAAGTGCCTCGCCACCCTCGCAGGAGTCGCTTAGGCGGCTCCCGTGGTGTACCTGTGTTAGTGCCAGTGCGCGCCAGTCCCGTGCCCAGTGTTCTGCGAGGGAGTTTTGTTGTAAAACTCTTTTTCTCCGCGGATCATCGATCGGCGATCGGACCGATGCCGCCGGTTGGGAGCTTGGCTTGTAAAATTCTTTTTTTAGAGAAGCCAATCAGCGCATGTCTAGCCCAACCCGTAAGGGGCCGTCGCCTGCTGTGCCATTTGTAGCGCCAGTCCGAGCCAGAAAAAGAAAGAAAAAAACGGACAACCCACGTTAGACAGTCGTGTGTGTACGTGACGGGTGGTGTCGTAGTGTCCGTGTCCACTAGCTCCGAGTAGAGGGGGCGTTCTGCAGTTAAGGGGAAACCCGGTACACGGAGCCCTCTCGGAGAACTGTGTTTACTTTAAGGCCCTTGCCCTGCGAACGCGCACCCCCGGGGCTAGGGCTTTCTTGCCCGCAACCCGATCCCGATCATCCGGCCCGCTGGGTGCGCTTCTGAGCTCCCCGGCCCTGGATGTGAGGCTGCCAACTGCACTCCAAGTGCTCCAAGTGCACCCAAGGGAGGGATGGGAGGACGGCACGCCGCCACCGAGCCAGTCTGCTGTGAGAGGGGCGCTGGTACCGTCTAGTGCCGAACTTAAGGTAAGGTAGCTTGAGTTAGGGAGCCCTTTTTCCTCTTCCGAACTCCTGTTCTAATGTGCCTAACTCCTGCTACCCACCTCTCAGTCCAGCCGGACCGGCACACGGGCCACGCGGCCCGCACCACTCTGAGGCATCTCCCTCCTACGCTACGAGCACCTACGCTCGAGTACGAGTGCCTACGCTACTAGATGCCCTACTTCTCCTCCCCCTCCTCCTCCTCCTCACTCGCCGCACCCTCGTCGTACCACGGTCCGCGCAGCGAGGGCCGAGACGTCGCCGGTACCAAAAAAGAAATCCCCGGTGCCGAACTGCTGCTAACTCAGTGCAAAGCACCTAACCTAACTCAAGCTACCTTACCTTAAGTTCGGCACTACACGGTAGAATTCTTGTGGCCTGCCATCGCCGAGAGCTCCGAGGCGCGGAGGAGCAGATATAGGGCGATGGGGCCGCGCCTTCATCGAGCGCTTCTCCGTCGCCTACATGACGCGGCGGACGGCCATGCGATGGCTTCCGAGGAGGCGCTTCGATATGCTTTTCCGCCACCGACGGCTATGCTCGCCGAATTGACACGATCGGTCGCAGCGAAGAGCGCGGAGGAGCTTGCGCAGCTGCAGGCGCAGGTGGCGCGATTGCAGGCGGAGATGCGGCGCCGAGCGGCAGAGCTCAGCCAGGAGCACAACGCGCCGGCTGCCGACGACGACGACGATAGCGGGGGGCAGCGCAAGCGCGCGCGGCTCGGCTCGAGGGACCACCCGCACGACCTCGAGCCCGCGGCAGGCGCGGCGCCTCTCCCTCTGGAGCAGCTTCACACTGCGGATCTGCTGCAGTACTTGTGCCAGTACCGGCTCGGCCTGCGGCACAACATCACGCCGGCTGCGCGCGAGGTGCTGCTCCGCTGCAACAAACGGGCGCCTCTCGTGAAGCAGAGCCGCGAGGAGGAAACGCTCTGCGTGCCGCCGCCTTCGCCGCCCGAGGCGGGGTGGTCACAGGAGGTGGTTGCGCGCATCGATCGGCAGTTGTCCCGGATTCGCGCATGGCTGGCGGGACAGGGCGCGCTCGGCGACGCTGACAGCGCCATTGTGCCGTGCGCCATTCGCGACGCGAACGACCCAGTGCGAAAGGCCGTTGGGGCGAGCGGACTCGCATTTGGCGCCTTCGCCGCACGCCAGCTGGATCCGCACGCGCTGCTCGACGCGCTGCTCATCTACAAGGGCACTGTCAAGACAATGGCCGAGTTCGAGGAGGAGGTGATCAGAGACGTGGCGAACGAGACGGGCCACCTTTACACGATGGACCCAACGCACGGCGATCTGGGCAAGAAGCTGACCGTCGACGCGTCGGCCCAACGCAACTGCGCGGCACTCATCAACGACTACCGAGGCCGCGACCCGCCTGCCGAGGCGAACGTGCGCGTCGTCGAGTGCTATGTCGACGGGCAGCTCGTCATACTGCTGGACAACGTCAAGCCGCTGCAGGCGGGCGAGCAGCTGCTGCTAGACTACGGCGAGGCCTTTTGGGAGTTCTTTCCTACTATTCAGCGCCGCGCGGAGGGCATCCAGCGACAGATTGCTCAGGAGCGCTCGGAAGCGGCTGCCAGCGCCGCCGCCGCCGTGAAGCTACAGCTCTTATAGTCCGCACGGGCGGTGCGAGCTGAGGTGGTAGATTTTTTTTTCTGCTAATAAATAAATAGAGCAGTCATCTCCAGGGAGAGATGGGCGACGCACACGAACACAGAGGGTCAGTGCGCACCCCGCCCCGCTCGCAGGGCGTGTGCAGCACACAGCAGCACAAGACATATCTAGGCGCTGTGCGCCTCCTCGGGATTTCTGGGGAGGTAGGAGTGTGTGTGTGTGTGTGTGTGTGTGTGTGTGTGTGTGTGTGTGTGTGTGTGTGTGTGTGTGTGTGTGTGTGTGTGTGTGTGTGTGTGTGTGTGTGTGTGTGTGTGTGTGTGTGCGTGCGTGTGCGTGTGTGTGAGTGTGAATGTGCGACGGGGCGCCGCCTGCATGCGCACGAGGGAGAGGTCGGCTGGGTTGCCCACCACCGCAGCGATGCCGCCCGCCGCGAGCGCGCACAGCGCCTGTCCTCACAGCACCGCGTGGAGACGAGGGGCACGAGTGCTGTGAAGACAGCGGGATGAAGACAGCGGGATGCGGTCGAGTGCGGCGGAGTTCGCGTCCTCTCGGGACCCAGCTGGAGTACAAGAAGATACGTCTTCCGATTTCTAGGCGCACAGCGCTAGTGGAGATACGGGGAGACCATGGGAGATGTGGGGAGATGTGGGGAGATGTGGGGAGATGTGGGGAGATGTGGGAGATGCGGGCGCCGTCTGGTGGAGCGGCAACGGCTTGCCGCCGTTTGCTTCCTTGGCCTTGTCGGTAAAGACGTCATACAAGCCGAGCCTGGCGGCGGGGGGGCGGGGCGGGGCGGGGCGGCAGGCAGGGTGGGGCGGAGGATAGGAAAGGAGAGGCGGGAGAGGAATGAGGCGGGAGGTGGAGGGGTGGGGCGGAGGAGGCGAGGAGAGGCGGGAGGTGGAGGTGGGGCGGAGGAGGAGGAGAGGAGAGGCGGGGAGGGCCGGGGTGGGGCGGAGGAGGAGGAGAGGCGGGGGGTGGGGCGGGTGAAGCGCTCCTGCTGCCGGTGTAGACGACTTGGCGGGTGAGCCCAGCAGATAGGCCTGCGTAGAGCGAGGCGACGCCCTCCTCGGCGATCATCTTGGAGGCGATGCCGACGGGCGAGGCGGCGGCGCCGGAGGCCGCATTCAGCTGAATCCGCACCTTGATCATGTCCATCGGCTCTGCGTGGGGCGGAGGGGTGGAGGCGTGACGTGGGTTGTGCTCCTGTTAGGCAATGTGGGCGCTTCTGGGCGACACGAGGCAATGTGCTTCTGGGCGGCACGAGGGATGTGGGAGTGCTTTTTGGGCGGCACGCACGAATGCAGCACGTCGAAAAGCAGCCCGCGATCGAGCCGGTGAGGAAGGGTTTGGCCGCAGTGAGGACGGATTTTGCCTCCTGTTTTGGCGGTGCCGCAACGACCTGCGCACCCGTGAATACGGTCGTGTTTTCCGTGCGGAAGGTGTTGAGAACAGGCATCGTCGAGGCTATGTCGAGGCTATCAAAGGGATAGATGAACTGCGCCGTGATGTCGCCGAGCTAGCTTTCAACCCCCCGACGAATTCTTTATCTGCGGCTCCGGTGGTGAGAGCGCCTTCGTTGTTGCCGCGGCTCGTCTCTGCCGCGGCGGCTGCTGCGCGCACGTGGTGGCGCCGCTATCTCGCGAGACGGCTGGCGACGCGGCTCGCGGCCGACGTACGCTGCGCTCGTCCGACCGCCCGCGGCGTGGCGTGCGCGGCGCTGCGCACCGCTCTGCGAGCGCTTCTGCGCTGCTTTGAGTAAAGTCCACTGTATATGAGCTGCTGCCTCGCTGCTGCGAGTTGACATATCCGGTGATGTGCGAGCGTTCCGTTCGTGCGTCGACTGGCTTCCGGTTCGAGTCGCCGGGGGGGAGGGGGGGGCCTCCTCGGCCTCCTCGGCCTCCTCGGCCTCCTCGGCCTCCTCGGCAGCCTCGGCTGCTTGGCGCACGCGGCGCGCGAGCCGCGCCGCGCTGCCTTTTTGCTCGCTGCCTCCGTTGTCGGCTCGGCCGTTCCGTCTCCTCGCTATGGCTCGGGCCGTGGGCGTGCTGCTGCTGCTGCTCGGCACTGTTGTCGCCATTTTCAATCTCTCTCTCTCTGCTCTCTCTCTCTCTGCTCTCTCTCTCTCTCGGCTCTCTCTCTCTCTCTCTCTCTCTCTCTCTCTCTCTCTCTCTCTCTCTCTCTCTCTCTCTCTCTCTCTCTCTCTCTCTCCCTCTCCCTCTCTCTCTCTCTCTCTCTCTCTCTCTCTCTCTCTCTCTCTCTCTATCTCTCTCTCTCTCTCTCTCTCTCTCTCTCTCTCTCTCTCTCTCTCTCTCTCTCTCTCTCTCTCTCCCCCCCGGGCCAGCTGCACGCACGCTCGTGACATCTCTTCACCTTCACACTGGTCGAGTCATAGGTGACGCGAGGGCGCTCACTTAATTGATTAATTCACTTATTAATTCCTTAATTGCGTACCGTATTCCGGGTAATCTTAATTATTAATCATCGGGCGGGGCGCGGCGCGGCGGCTGCGCGAGGCGGCGGCGCGGCGCGGCGGCGGGCGGGGCGGAGCGGGGCGGCGAGACCATCTGTACTGAACGGGCCAGCTAGCTGGTCTTTGAGTCGGCGCAATGGTCGCGCCGCCCTCGACTCAAGGGGCTGCCTTCCACCCGCCGCTGCTCAGGCCGGGGGAGGGGGGGAGACCTCCTGTTCCTCGCGGAACGGGAGCAGGACCCTCCTTGCCCGGTCTGCAATGCAGGGCGGTGGTCGTGCCATCTTCGCGTCGTACTCGAAACCACCACGCCGCAACCGTCGCCGGCGCGCGACACGTTCCCGGAGGCTGGACTGTCCTGGTCGAGAGTGTGTGCCGCCAAGGCGGGACCACTCGGGGACAGTGCCGACGGGACGCGGCTCGAAGGGCGTGGCTCCGCAGCGCGGCTGGCACTCGTCGCAGAGGCCTCACCTTCGAAAAGTCGGGCATGGCTCCACCCGCAACTTTGTCGCTAACACGCGCGCACCGCCGAGCCTGCGGCGGGCGCGCTGCGGCCGCACGTCTACTTCGTCATAGTGCCACGACGTGCGGCCTAGATTTAGCCCACGCGCCTCTGCTCGCAAACACTCACCCATTGAATTGTCACTGCCTGTGAGTGCGAGACAGGGCTAGCCGTAGGCAGCTAGCCCGTGAGGAGAGCGTCCATAGACACCTCACTTAGACCCCACACACGGTCTCGTCCGTGCCTCGCCGGCCGGAGAGATTGCTGGAGGTAGAGCAAGCCTGCTCTAGCCTCGCATGTCACTTCCTGTCGTCTGTTGTGTCGTTGTGCCCTTGTTTGTTTCTCTTGGCACCGTGGAGTGCTGGGGGGGGCGACAGGGAGGATATGGCCTTGAGTTATGTGTACGCCAACTCAGGGTGTGTGGCAGCCCGCTGGCTGTGTGTCTTGTGAGCCTGTTTGTGTCTGTGTGTCGCTCGTGCGTGCCGTCATCATCTGTCTAGCGTCCACCCATACCGCGTTGGTGTCCAGTCCGAGCCTGGCTGTTCTTCACCTTTCTACCTACCTACCTACCTACCGGTGTGTGTGCCAGTCCGCGCCAGTCCGCGCCCTTGTCGTGCCAGTGTGCTGTGAGAGAGGTTTGTATTTTAAGAATTGCCCGCCGCCGTGAATTCTATCGACTACATTGTGTTGGGGCAGCTCCCGGCAAACGTGCAGCGCCAGCCTCGACATGCTGGGCGTCCCGACCGACGTCCAGCGCGAGATCTGGAAAGAGTTGAGTTCTGTGGGTGTGTACGTGAAAACGCGGACCGCGGTGTATAACGTTAACGAGAGTCGTGTGTGATCACCGCGCGCTCTGCAAGCCAAGGAATCTCGACGAAGCTGATTCCTTCAACGAAACAGAGGTGACAGCATTTGCCCTATTGCAGGTATTCAAGCAAGAGTGTATGCAAACAGCCAAAATGTATGCGAGAGGCGGCGACATCACAGATTGCATTTTGCTGGCGGCACTGAAGTACCAAGCGCGTACGTTTTTTTACTTAAGTGACTTAGAAGAAAAGGTAGCCATGCAAGGGCAAGCATGGTCGAGGCAGATGGCAGTCGAAGACCGCGACGAAGATAGCAGCCCCGATGACGATGAGAGCAGCAGTGTCGATGACGATGGGAGGAGTGACACTCGAGAAGGCAGCTGCAACAAAGAGGAAGACAACAGCACGCCTGCAGAAATTGACGAATTGGTCAGGCATGTTGATTCCGTAACTGAGACGTGGTCTCAGTCGAGTGGCATCCGACAAGACCCAATTCAGAATCAGATGTTTGTGAAGCGTATCTGATCATCTCAAAGGTTGAGGACGACGCTTGATGTCAGCCCCCCCCCCCCACACACACACACACACAAACTCCCACCCCCTATTTTGACACAGCGGTGGGGTCTTAGACGTGTTTGGGTGGTCTGGGAACCCGGGGGAAGGTCTAGGCTAGTACGGTAGCTCTAGGTGCATTGCGGGCAAAGAGCTAAAAGTCATTTTATTAAACTACGATCGTGCCGAGCCGAGCGCGTCTCCCCACTCTCGAATCATTCGGCGGAGCATGTGATGATCGGCGAGGCAAGTGTGCTGGAGCTCCTCGCCCGTCATCGGGCTCGTCGACTTGGTCGCGAGCCAGCGCTCGATCGCCGACCGCTCGTAAGCATGCCCGTCCGCCGCCATTACCGGGTTTCTCATGACCTCGGTCGTGATCGGGCAGATGAAGTCGGCCGGCGGCTCCTCCTCTTCTACCGATAGCGGCCTCTCTGCAGGCAAAGAGGACAATGCTTGCTCGTCAGGCGCCCCCCTCTTCTCCACCAGCCTCGCGCTCTCCTTGAGCGCCGCCGCCAACTCCGCCTCCTCCGCCGCCACCAGCGCTGCCTCATCCTCGGGCTCTTGAGACGGCCCAGCGCCTCCTCTGCCACCCTTCCCCTTCTTCTTCTTGCCCTTCTTCTTCTCCTTCTCCTTCTCCTTCTCCTTCTTCTCCGCCTCCTCCTCCGCCAGCAGCGCATTGGCATTCCGCAGCGCCTCCGCCGCCGCCCTCTGCATGTGCATGTTGTCGGCTGCAGGCAACGAGTCGTCTTCCCGGAGGTTGTTGGCGAAGCACACGTACTGCGTATTGAGGAAGTTGTACGCCCAGTGGAGCTGGTGTGAGAAAGCGAACCCGTGTTCAAGGCGCGGCGTGGAAGACGCGCCGTTCCTTGTAGGACGCTTCGGCGTCGAGTTCAAAGCGGAGTGGACCGATGCGCACTGTGTTCCTCGCGACGGTCATGCTACCCCCGCTCATCCTCGCGCGGCTCGCGATGGCGGCGAGTTCCATAGGATTGATGCTGCAAAAGGTCGTGAAGGTGACGTCGTTCTCTGCTTTGACTGTCATATTGAACAGATCCTGACCCTGTGATGCCATGACCCCCATGACCATCGCGGGGTCGTCGACGAACCGTGAATCGTTATCGTTGGCCTGCCTCAGCATGCGCTGGTGCATGCGCTCGTACGCTCGCACGACATGCATGCCTACTTGATGTCGCCGAGAGGAGCTTCACCTACGCGCAGAATTCTTTTTATGTGTTTTGTGATCGTTTTGTGCCTCTTGTTGGTGTCCAGTCCGAGCCTGGCTGTTCTTCACCTTTCTACCTACCTACCTGCCTCTAAGCAAACACTGCCCCGCACAAACGTGGTCACGTGCTTACCGCACACGGCGTTTTGCGGCTGCTTTCTCTCCTCCCCTCTTAGTGACGCTTCTCTCGTGCGGCGGTCAGTGCGCCACTCCAGGGATGCTCAGCTTTGAGCGCGTCGGCTTGGCGTGGAACCACGTGGGTTGGCCGGCAAGCGCCCCCGGGGGCGGGGCGGGCGGCTGGAGGTAGTGATCGCCCGTATCGGCCACAACCTACAGACGCATGTGGGAGACGCGCCATGTGGGAGACGCGCCCGCCAGAACAAAAGTGGGAGGCGCTTCCGACGGCGCGGCCGGCGCCTTGGCCTTCCATGCCTCGCTGAACGTGGCGCTCTCCTTTGTGCACTCGCACACGGGCTCCTTGGGGTTGGCCGCCGTCACGCGCCTGCCCGAGGCGGGGGAAGGCGCGACTTCGAAGGCCGTCGCGGGGCAGAGTCCCGAGCCGCTCCCTGCGTAAGTGCTAGAGGGTGTGGAGAGGGCGGGGCATCGGGTCTGTGCTGCGCGGAAGACGCAGCGGGGAAGGCGGGCGGCGGCTAGGGTGGCGACTAGGGCGGCGGCTGCGGCGGCGGGTGTGAGGGCGGCGGCCGTCGATGCGACTACGAGGGCCGCGGTGGTGGGGGGTCGGAGTCGGGGGGTTCCCCCTTGGCGGGCTGGCCGAGCTTTCCTTCGTT
>NW_005199470.1:3767-8812 GCF_000372725.1 Emiliania huxleyi CCMP1516 | reverse complement strand
GGGGGGGGGGCTGCGATGGTGGAAGCGTCGAGGGTTGGGCTGCGGGCCAGTCGCGCGCCCGTCGATAAAGGAGACGAGCAGCTCCTGTGGACATGTCTCGGACATGTCATGGACGTGTCACGGACATGTCCGTCGACAAAGGCGACGAGCAGCTCCTGCCACAGCGCGGTCCACCTGGCCGTCGCCGCGGCGCCCGCGGCCACGGCGTGGTCCGTGAGAGTGGCAAGCGCGCCCTTCGCGTCGCCCGCCGCGAACGCCCTAGCCGCCTTGTCGTCGGCGTCCACCAGCGCCGCGGTGAGCGCGGCGTCCAGCTCCGCGCGTGCCTTGCGGACAAAACGTCTTCCAATCTCGGCCAATCTCGGCCAATCTCGGCCAATCTCGGCCAATCTCGGCTCATCTCGCGCGCCTTCCGGACGAGCGGCGCCGCGCGGTCTGCCTTGGCATAGACCTATGGAGGGGGACGGGTCCATGCAGAGAGTCGGCCAGACTCGAGGCTGAAGACGCTCGTCGCCGGCTAAGCTTGACCTGGTCAGCCACCTGTACAGCGCGCGCCCGCGTGAGAAGAGAGAGAGGACCCGCAGCCGCGGGCTGGAGGGGAGGAAGTGCATCGGAGGCGTGTCTGGGAGGCGGGGCGTGTCTGCGACACCAAGTTCGCGAGCCACCACGCCGAATGCAGCGAGAACTCGCGCACGTTGCCTTGCAGCCCGTGGGCACGGCGGCAGGCGGCCCGCGCCGTGCAGTCTGCGTCGTCGTACGAACTGTGCACCTATCTTCCCATATCTCCCCATATCTCCCCATGTCTCGTGCAGTCTTGCGTCGTCGTACACGAAGGGTGCACCGCCGACGCGCCGCCGTGCAGCGGGATCTTTGGAGCCCACGTGTGGTCGTCGGCGCCCCACCTACACACGGCGAGATTGCGCGAGATTGCGGGGAGGTTGCAGCAGATTGCAAGTTTGGTCGTCGGCACCCCACCACTGCAGCGCGCCCATCGGCTTTGGCACGCCGCGGCGCAGCTGCGCGACCCAGTGCCACGCCGTGTACTGCGTGCCGACCACCCGCTCGTTGACGTACCTGGGCGCGCAGATCGAGGTGTGGCGAGGCGGGGGTGTCTCCCCACATCTCCCCACATCTCCCCACATCTCCCCACATCTCCCCACATCTCCCCATCTCCCCACATCTCCCCACATCTCGTCGACGCACGTCTTCCCCTCGTACTCCCACGTCAGCCCGTTCCAGCGGTACGGGGAGTGCTCTGCGCCCGCCCCCACGTCGGCGTAGGGGGAGAGCCACGAGTCCTCGTAGTGCAGCGAGAGGAGGCTGTGAACCTGCAGCGGCGCCCACGAACAGCCGCGTCGTGGATCAGCTGTGGTGGATCAGCTGCGCGGATCGGGCGGCCGGGGGGCCCGGGTTTTTTTTTCTTTTCCTTTCCTTCCCCCCCCCCCCCCCCCCCCCCCCTTACAAACTCTGGGCTGGGTTGCGCGCGCGCGCTGCAGCGCAGATGCACTTTCGGTCGAGTAGTGCAGTGAGAGAGGCGGCGAGGCGAGCTAGTGCGGCGATGCCAGCACCTGCGCGCGCGTCAGCTTGGCCTTTGGCTTGACAAAGAGGGGCATGCGGTTCGTCAGGTTCCGCCCCTGAGCGTAGTCGAGGTGCGCGGCCGCGTCGAAGCTCGCCGGGTCGGCCACGGCGCTGAAGACGGACCACACGCGCGCCTCGCAGAAGCGTGCGCCCTCAAACGTGACCGGGTCAAAGACGTCCGAGAAGGAGAAGGAGGGGTCGTCCGCCTCGCCGTGGAAGTAGCCGTGCGCGATGGCAAAGCTGACGACGTCCGGCGCCATCAGGCAGGCCTTCTCGTCGTCGCACGGCAGGAACCGCGTGATGCGCGCCTGGTTGGCGTGCGCCATGATGTGCCCCTCCGGCACGCGCAGCGCCACCCAGAGTGCGCCCTTCTCAAACCCGCCCTTGCCGATCAGCTCCATGTACCACGCCTCGCCGGTCGTCGCGTCGGAGAGAGAGAAGCCCTCCATGTCACTCGCGTAGCCGTACGCTGCGGTGAGCGCGTGCATCACCTTGATCGCCTCGCGGGCAGTGGCCGCGCGCTGCAGCGTGATGTAGATTAGCTGCCCGTAGTCGAGAATCGTGCCGTTCCGCCAGTCCTTGCCCACGTTGGACAGCTCCGCCAGCCCGCCCAGGGTGGTCTCTCCGATTACGAGCCCCTGGCAGTTTGCGTTGCCGATGACGTTGTACGTCTCGGCCGCCTCGGGTATCTCGCCCAGCTTGATGCCCAAGTCCCAGGAGAACACCTCGCGCACAGCGCCCTTTGCGTGGTGTCCGTGCGGCCAGTGCGAGACTGCGCCGTGCAGCGCCGCGCTGTCGGCGTTATAGCCCACCATCGGGTTGCCATCGGCGGAGGCGCCGCCAGTGACGATGATGTTGCTGCAGGCGCGCGCCGTGCCGAAGAGGAGCGGGAGGAGGAGGCGAATGGACATCACAACGGGAAGTTGTCGATATCGGTCGGCCGTCAATCGAGAGCGACGGCTTTTAGCGGCAGGGTGGTCGCCACCCCGAATGCTTCTCGCGCCGCGGCCCACAAGAAAAAAGTTTTCCCGTCGGATGCGGCGTGGCGTTGAGCGGTGGGGGCCCCTCTGCGCCGGGAGGCGTTTTCGGAGGCTAAGACCTAGGACGCAAGCGTCCGTCGCCCCTTTCAAACTCGGGGCGGCCCACTCCGCTAGCTACGCTCCGTCCTCCGACCCGAATTTGGAGGGCCTAAAAGTTTAAGGTGTTGCTGCGCAAAAGGGGTCGGACACAGGGCGCAGCTCAACGCCGCGCGCCTCCTCGGCGACGAGGCGCTCATCCCTTACCCCCACGGTACCCGAACCCATCCCCTCCCCCCACGGTACCCGAACCCCCCCCCTACAGGTCGAGGCCCGGCTCGGCGGGCACAGAGGCGTGCGCGCCGAGAGGAGAGCCGTCATCACACAAAAACACAACCCCGGGCCTCGAGATCGCTCGACAGCACACTGACAGTCAGACGCGCAACACGGGGTCCCAGGGGAGGCGAGCCAAAACCTCAGCGGCCTCTCCTCCGCGCCCCGCAGGTCGCGGTCGCGTCGCCTCCCGTCGCCGGCCACCCGGCCCTCGCCTCCCGCCGCCTCACGCTCGAGACGTCGCCCAAGGCGACCAGCGACGTGGGGCTCGGGACCAGCAGGTAGGCTCTGCTGTGTCCGAGGGGCGGCAGGGCGCGGGCGGGCAGCTGTGTTGGGAAGGGGGGGGGGGGGGGGGGGTAAGAGTCGGGTCAGCCCGGCCGAAAAGGCGCGCGCGAAGCCACGAACACCGCCGGGTCACACCTCTAGTTTTGGGGGCCACGGTTCGTGTAGAGGGAGGACAGGTTGAGACTGAGAGTCCCTTTAGAGACCAGTTTTGCTTTTACCTTTTGGGGCTCTTGTTAGTGTGAGCTCGTGTGTACAGTCATGACTCCAAGTGGGATCTGCATCTGGGAAGTGCTCGAGAGCGCACGCTTTACGAGTGTTCTACGTAACCGGTCTGGCTATATATACGGGGTGTGGACCCTGAGTTGACCGGGGGTTGTGCGCCGGGCCCTCCTGCTCGGCTCCAGCCAGTAGACAAGTCTTGTCATCAACCAACAGAGTAGAAGGATCTGACCTCGGGGCCGATGTGACCAAGCGCTGGTAGCGTGGTTTTACCTCACACCCATGGTCTCACAGTGTGCCGGCAGTCGCCGAGCAGTGTCGCTCACACAAGCCGCAGCACAAGTGACTGAGGGCCAGTGAGGGCGAGCCCATCGCTGTCACAGCTGTGGCAGCCGCACAGTAGGCTGTGTCAACTGTGCAGAGTGTGTGAGCAGCAGAGGAGCTGCTCTCCAGGCTTCAGGCGCAACGCAAGCCGCAGAGTCGACCTTCCATCTGCGCGATCCACCATCCGCGCCGTGGTGGCTCCAGCGCGCTTCCTTACCCTACGACGCAAAGCCACATGAACTGGTTCGCCGAGTCTGGCGGCCGGGAGACATCCGTTCATTAGGGCATAGCAAATCGCTCTCTGCTACCACGTTGCGTCCGGTTTCGCGTCACGGTGGGAAAGAATTCGTTTGGAGAAACAAGAGAACACGATCAACGCAGTACCAAAACACGCACGCGGATTCAGAGAAGACACAACACCTAGGCCACTCTCAGTCTCCCTCCCTCCCTTGAGTCCATTGTTCACACCACACAAATTACACTTCACACTGCTCGTCCGGGGGAGTGCACGCAATGCGCTCGCCGGACTAAGTTAGTGCGCGTAGTGTCCCGGACACAACGACAGAGACGAAACGACAACAACCCCCCCCACCGACAATCCGACAACACGGTATCAAATGGTGACGGTCAATCTCGAGTTCCCGTGCCAGACCTTCTCATTGGTCCGGCGCAGATACACAACATGCGTCACGGGTGGCACCCTCGCTTAGTTCGTCGTCTTCTTCTTCTTGAAAGCGGTCTTCAGGACGTTGCGCAGGCTCGTCCGCACGGCGGACTCCGGCTCGCCAAGCGTCTCCACGAGCGCGCTGCTGACGAGTCCCACCGCGGCACAGGCGGACCACCACTCGGACGCGGCGCCTCATAAAACACCTTGTGAAGTAGCACTTCAGCGCGGCCGAGGCAGTGCTCTCCGCGTCCTTCGCCGCATCAACGTCCTCATCCGTTCTCGCCGCATTCAACGCTGCCGTCGCGGCGGACAGCTCAGCAGTTGCCTGCTGCGCTCGACTTCGAAGCCCTTCGACTTCCGCCGCCAGCTGCACGTGCAGGCCGTCCCGCTCGAGCGCGCCGCTCCTAGCGTGGCGCGCGCGCGAAGCAGCAGATCGAGCACACAATGCCAGTGTCTGGAGTGGTGCTTCGACGCCCGCAGCTCAAGCACCGCCAAAGGGCAGACGCTCGCGGCCTTGCAGAGCCTGATCAGGTCCGAGTGGCGGTAGGCCGTCTCCGTCTCGGCTCGCAGGCGCTGCCGCGCCTCCGACTCCGGCGGACCGAGCGCCCTCGCGAGCGCCGTGCTGA
>NW_005199470.1:0-3667 GCF_000372725.1 Emiliania huxleyi CCMP1516 | reverse complement strand
GACAAGAGGCACAGCCACAGCCACAGGCAAGCCCCCAGGCCCCAGGGCCAGGCCCCAGCCCTGCCCCCCGCCCTGGCACAGCCGGAGCCGCCGGAGGACCAGTAGCGCGTAGTCGTCAGAGCTGAGCCTGGCCAGGCGGCGGGCTTGGTAGTGCATACGTGCCGGAGATAGAGTAGTATAGTACCTTACTGAAAGCACATTTTCCGAATAATGGTGTGCCTTACATGGTGTGCCGGCCGCTCTCGTACATACGGCGCACGCCTCGCCCCAAAGCGCGCATGAGTGGGTACGACCAGGGAAACAAGTTCATCTCCCGGCCAGACCTTGTCGCCGTCGCCCTCGAGGGCAGCCCAGACGGAGGCGTGTTCGCGGTAGCGGGCGCCGTCGATGGTGTTTGCGCGCGGCCGTTCGCGAGCGTGAAGACCGGACTCGGTGTCGGGGGGGAAGCACGGCACGAACTGGTCGTCCCGCTGCATCTGCATCGCTGCGGGCGCGGCCTCGAGGCGCCGCCGCGCGATGTACTCGTGCGATGGCACGGGCACCGAGGGGCAGGGAGTCGAGTTTTTGGTCGACATCGGGGACGTCAGCTGGCGGTAGGGGAGCCGTGAGGCGCTTCGGCAGAGGCTGTAGATGGTGAGGATGAGGGGGTTCCGGAGGAACAGAAGCTCGATCAGATTTGTCGCGGAGAATAAGATGGCAATCGGCAGGTCGACGAAGAGCACCATCGGGATCAGATATGGAAGGCGACGCCAGGCGAGGAAGGCGGGAGGCACGCCGACAGCAGCGTCGGAGCTGCAGAGGCCGAGCGCGATAGGTGGCGAGCCGAGGAGAACGTAGAATGGAAGCAGAATCAATTGCAATGCTGGCGTGAACACGAAGCTTACGAGGGTCTCAACGCACGAGCGCAGCAGGCGGGCGGCCGTCATACACACAGGGGGGCAGGCAAACGAGGAGCAAAGCAGCGGAGAGCCACGCCAGGGGGGAACGTGCCGAGATGCGCGGCGATGACTTTTTTCTTTTTTTGCTCCTCTGATTTGTGGTGATGCGTCGCCCCCAGGAGACGGGATATTTTTGCATGCAATCCGACATATATGGCGTGGGGTGCCCTTGGCAGGGTCGCCACCTCCACCCGACGGATCTTGTGGTTGTCGCAGTCCGCCACAAACAGCGCGCTCCCGTCAGGGCTGAGGGCGACGTGCTAAGAGCTAGAAGAGGAGATAGAGAGAACAACCCAAGCTGTCCCGCCCGCGTTATTGCGTACACCAACACCACAAAACGCTCTCTCTCCTCCTCACTCAGGGGAACACAACTACCGAGTTCCTAGGTCTAGCTGCCACGTTCAAAACCAGGACGGCGGCAGTGGATGGTGCTATATCACGGGCATGATCCGTGGAAAGTGGAGTGGGTGCGTGGTGCGTGGTCCGGGATAGTAGAGCAGGCGCTTTGTGGGTGGCGGGTTATCGCAACCTTACGTGTGGTCTCCACAGTGTCTCGCGGTGGAGCCCGATGCTGCGGTGCAAAATACCGCATCGTTCGCTGGGGCGGTTTACGCCCGAACTGCGCCCGAGCAGGACGCTGGACTACATTGATGTCGAAACAACTCATGCGGTGACCGTTGCTAAACAGTACGCTCTTGTGGTGCGTCGCGCACTTTCATCTTTCTGTATTCTGATAGAGCTTAGAGGCGCAAGAAAAATCGTTCGTACCTCTGCTACCTCTCCTCATCCACCACGTCCCAGGTCTCTAATCGCGCTTCTCATCTCGAATCCATGCTGCCGTCAGCCGCTCCCGCTCCATGTCTGACGACAGCGCCTCGAGGTTGTCGAGGTAAGCCTCGCGCCGCCCCAGCACCACCTCCTCCTCCGGTCTGGCGACCCTGCCAACCTCGTCGTACTTTTGGCTGAATGAGAAGAGCCACGCGCCGAGCGCCGCACGCTCCGCCACGTTGAGTGGGCGGCGCGCGCTCTCCTCCGATTCCGGCTCGACACTGTTCCGCGCGAGGTACCGGGTGGCGTCGCCGCCAGCGACCAAAAGGTGGTACTCGCCGCCCGGCCCGTATAAGCGGCGCGCCGGCGCGACGTTGAACACGCGCCCGTCGGCCGCGAGCAGGATTGGGCCGTC
The DNA here is from genome assembly GCF_000372725.1 of Emiliania huxleyi CCMP1516. Taxonomy (NCBI): domain Eukaryota; phylum Haptophyta; order Isochrysidales; family Noelaerhabdaceae; genus Emiliania; species Emiliania huxleyi. The sequence goes on along the minus strand of NW_005199470.1, from coordinate 1,546 downwards.
ATCGCCGTCGCTGCCATCGAAGCACGCGAGCTCCCTGCGCGTCCACAGCTCACGTGGAGGCAAGTACGCGGCGCTAGTTACTTCCACGCTCTTGCTCTTTGTCGCGCGGCGGCCGGCGCGCCGCGCGCGCAGCGATAGCACGTACTGCTGCTGCCAGAGCCACACCGCGAGCGAAGCGACCAGCGCGAGAACGGCGGTGCCCGCCGTAGCTGCGGCGAGCGTGGCGCCGCCGCGGAGCAAGTCAGCAGCGACCACAGCGGCATCGGCGGCAAGATCGGCGACGTCGGAGGAGACGACGCCGCACCGCACTGCAGTAGCGCGGCTGGGCGCGAGCAGGAGTGGCTGGAGTGGGCGTGGTTGTAGGAGCAGCATGCAGCCTCTCCAGACCTGAGCGGGCAGTCCGTTGTGTCTTCTCTCGTGTGCGAATCCTAGCTAGTGCATAGAAAGAAAGAAGAAAAACGGCGGGCAGGGACGGATGGATGGGAGGACGGCACGCCGCCACCACACAGGGATTTTAAGGAGAGGGGTGTGGTGCGCTAGCCGTCGCCCACCCTTGGGCGTCCGCCTCTTCCTATCTCTCTTCGCAGTCTCTCTCTCTCCGATTCTCGCTTCAACCTTCGAGCTTCGTGCCACCTCGCGGTCGCCCCCTTCTCGTCGTGCTCTCCCTTGTCGCTTCTTCCTCTGTCGCGTCGCTCTCCTCTGCCTCGTTCTGCGCCGCCGCCGCCAATCCTAGTGCTAGTGCTAGCGCAAGATCGCGCGCGAATTCTTTCCTACGCTAGCATGGCAGCTGTGAGCGCTGTCAGAGCGGTGTTTCGACACCGATATCGTTCAAGGAACGCTGGTCAAAAAACGTGGGTTGTTCACGTTTCACAGGTAAGTGTAAGGAGTAAGCGGAGCAGGAGCAGATAACAGCGATTCCTTTGTCACCCTGCAAGAGGTAAAGAAAGAAAGAAAGGGACAACCCAAGGGAGGGATGGGAGGACGGCACGCCGCCACCACACAGGGATTTTAAGGAGAGGACGGACGGACGGAAAAACACCCCCCTTTTATGCCTGACCCTGGGCATGGCCTCTCTGGGGGTGAGCTGGGTCGGCCACCTCCGGGGCTGCAACTCGCACGGTGGGTCCGCATCCGGGCGAGCATCCGAGGCCTGCGGTTGTCCCTTCGCTGGGCGCGACCGCCATGGAGATCCGCTGCACACAGATCAGTGTCTTTGGCGACTAGCCAGTGGATTGAGCCGCTTCGCAAGCTCCATCGGTGAGCTGCGGTGGCGCGCCGGCCGCTTCATGCATAGCTCTCCGGCGAGCGACCGCAAACGTGCAATCGAAGTTGCCCGAATGGTAAAGTGCAACTTTGGCATTTGGTAAAAGTTGCCCGAGTGGTCAGTGGGGAAAAAACCAAAGCGGAAAGGTGGCCCCAAGAGCTAAAGGTCAACATCCCCTCCGGCTACGACAATGCGAACCTGATCTGGTCCTCACGGGGTTGACCCGTCTCCTCTAGATCGAGACGGACTTCATGAACGGCCGAGCACTATTCTCCATTACTA
>NW_005199471.1:0-1997 GCF_000372725.1 Emiliania huxleyi CCMP1516 | reverse complement strand
CAAAGCGATCTCCCCTAATCTCCACGGCTCGAGATTGCACGAGATAAAAACGGCGCTTTCGAGGTGGTTCGCCGGAATCTGGATAGGGGAGCGCGTAGAACGCGCGCTGCTGATGTGCACAGAGCCCGGGATGGCCAGCATCCGCCCTCGTGGTCGCGAACAGCGCCGGTCGGCGCGTGCGGCTCTGGCAGCCGCCCGGCCGCGTCGGAGCTGCAGAGAGCGGCACGCGGCCCGGTGCCGTTCGGGCGCCGCTCACCGCTTCGCAGCGAGCCCGGGCTCTGTAAACATCTCCGTCGCGAGCTGCGCACGCCCCGCGGGTCCGTGTGACTGTAGCTGTATCTCCCAAACATCTCCCGCAGCTCAAAGCGATCTCGGCCTAATCTCCACGGCTCGAGATTGCACGAGATAAAAACGGCGCTCTCGAGGTGGGGCGCCAAGATCTGGATAGCGGAGCGCGTAGAACGCGCGCTGCCGATGTGCACAGAGCCCGGGATGGCCAGCATCCGCCCTCGTGGTCGCGAACGGCGCCGGTCGACGCGTGCGGCTCTGCGTCAACCAGTACGGAGCCCGAAATGCGTCCAAAAGTAAAAAAATCAGCTTTCCGCGCCTCTTCACTGCTCGCCGCCGCGCAGGCGCGTTCCGGGGGCCCAGTGGAGCATTTCATCTAGTGGCGGCACCAGCTCTAGAGAAATTTATAATTTCTCAGTGGGGTTTTGACATAGTGGCGGAGCCGGAGCCGGAGCTTCGCTCTGGAGCTTGACGCGCCTCGAGGCAAGCTGGACTTGAAAGGCGCAAGCAAGAGGCGAGGCGGCCTCGCGGCCCTGCCCGCGCAGAGAGAACGGCGGCCGCCCTTTCCGCCGTCAGCAGCGCGCCTTTGCGAGGGAGTAGAGGAAGACGCCGCCGATGGCGACGGCGGATCCGAGCGCGCCGGCAGGAGTGAGCGGGTTGCGGAAGACGACGAGGGAGATGAGGATGACGGCGACGCGCCTATGGGAGTCGAACCGATGGGGAGTGAATCGCTGCGTGAGTGCACGGAGTGCCCTGCCGAGAGGCAGAGGGGAGGGGAGGCAGAGGGGAGGAGAGGAGGGGAGGCAGAGGGCAGCGGAAGACGCGTTTGTGACGGTATGTTGGCTCGAATCTCGGCGGTATCTCGGCGGTATCTCGGCGGTATCTCGGCGGTATCTCGGCGGTATCTCGGCACGCGCTTGACGGTGTTGGCGACGGCGTGCGTCACCGGGTGAACCTACATGGCGAGATCTCGCCGAGATCTCGCCGAGGTCTCGCCGAGATCTCGCCGAGGTGCGGGCGACGGCGTAGGGCTTGCCGACGAGAGGGCGAGGAAGGCGCACTCATTGTAAAAGTAGTGCGACGTGCCTGATCACAGCAGGAATATGGGAGTAGCAGCAGCAGCAGCAGCAGCAGCAGCAGTAGCAGTAGCAGTAGTAGTAGTAGGGGAGCAGGAGCAGGAGCAGGGTGGGGGTAAGTAAGTAAGTAAGTGAAGTTGTGCAGTAGCGAAAGTAGTGCGACGTGCCGAGGAGCAGCAGCTGGCGTGCGAACGTGCGGCGGCCCATCTTTTCGACGGTCGCGGCGGTGCCTGGCGGCAAGACGGTGAGGGTGAGGTGTGGGCGAGGTGTGGGTGAGGTGTGGGCGAGAGGTGGAGGTGTGGGTGAGGTGAGGGCGAGAGGTGTGTGGGCAAGAGGTGAGAGGTGTGGGTGAGGTGTGGGCGAGAGGTGGAGGTGTGGGTGAGGTGTGGGCGAGAGGCTTGGGCGAGGCGAGTGCCCGCGGCGATGCGAGGCCCCTCGACGAGCGCGGCGACGGGGAGGCAGCCGAGGAGGGCCATGAGGGTGAGCACTCCGTACAGGTTCTGCGAGGTGAGGTTCGAGCCTACAGACGGCGGGAGAGACACGTCCGAGACACGTCCGAGACACGTCCGAGTCGAGGCGCGGGCACGAGGGGAGGGGGAGGCACGAGCCGATGTCTCCGCCCGACATGACGCT
>NW_005199472.1:0-1997 GCF_000372725.1 Emiliania huxleyi CCMP1516 | reverse complement strand
AGAGAAGAGAGAGAGAATACACACCGGAATACACCGATAAAATGCCCAGATATGCGGGCAAGTCAGGCCGACGCCAGGCCGGATTTGAGATTTCCGACGGGATCTGCGACGCGGCATTTGGCTGAAAATTGCCAATGCGGAAATCGTATTGCCAATGCGGCGTGTCGTTGTACGTACTCTCTCTCTCGTTGTACGTACCAGTTGGACCCATTCAGGCGCCTCGCAACAGGCCCAACCCATGCCCAAGACCCTGTCATGCTGGTGTTGGCAATCATGCAGGCAGTAACAGCGCTGGTGTCCTCACCGCCACCAGCACCCCCACCGCCAGTCGGCTGTCGAGGCCACTGCAAGTACCACACGCAGCCATGGGAAGCACGATGCGAGTGGACTGGCTGTGGAGCCTGCACCCAGTGCCCGTCAACGCAGATCTGCAAGGCTTTCTGTCCTCTCAAGACGCAGACGTGGAGCGCCAAGTGCCGCTGGTCTGGCTGTGGCGGCTGCACTGATTGTCTGACACGGCCGCCACCAGCACCCCCACCGCCAGTCGGCTGTCGAGGCCACTGCGAGTACCACACGCAGCCATGGGAAGCACGATGCGAGTGGACTGGCTGTGGAGCCTGCACCCAGTGCCCGTCAACGCAGATCTGCAAGGCTTTCTGTCCTCTCAAGACGCAGACGTGGAGCGCCAAGTGCCGCTGGTCTGGCTGTGGCGGCTGCACTGATTGTCAGACACCGCCTCCACGGCCGCTGCCAGTGCCACCCTCCTCACCAGCAACAGCGTGCAAACCTTACTGTCCTCACAAAACCAAATCCTGGGGCGTGTTGTGCACCTGGGCGGGGTGCGGCTCCTGCAGTGAGTGTCTGGCGCCGCCGCCACCAGTACCACCTCCTCCATGCGTCTGCGCATCCGCCGAGGCGTACCACCTCCTTGACTTCAGCCAAGCGATGCTAACGAACAACAACCTCGGCGGCCAGGGCCCAGACACAAGCTTTGACAAGAACATGTACTTCGCGTCGGTCGGCACCACGCCAGACGGCTCGCCGGTGAACCTTCGGGTCACCGCGCTGACACCATACGTGCCCCGCAACGCCTTGAAGCACAACCTCATCAACGGCGCGATCCCGCAGATCAACCTCGGCCCGAACGAGACCGTGACGCTGCAGTTTGCGTTCATCGACAACAGCGATCAGCCCGTCACGCTGAGCGAGTTCTTCTTCACATACTACGACCTAGATCAGGAGACGGACCTGCCGTCCGGGGCTGAGTCGCTCACGGCGAGCGGCTTCGTCAAGTACGACGTCGACTCCAACACGGAGCTCGTTACCAGCAGTGCGTCGGACGGCTCCGTCACCTTCACCTCGTCGCAAACGGGGGGACTGGCAGACAACCCGACTCACCCGACGGCCCTGACAGCGGAGCAGCGCGCGCGCTCTGTGACCCTCTGGTATCGCGAGACCTCGACGCTCACATTCACCTACTCGACGACGGCGGCCGTGTGCTCGCCCAAGCCGTGCGGGGGGCGCAACTTCATCTTTGCAGGCGTCAGTGTATTCGACCTCCACCCATGCTGCGTACGGGCGCCGCCGCCAACCGCCCCTCCGCCACCCTCGCCGCCGGCCGCTGCTGGAGAGGCTGCCGGCAAGGCGGCCCAGGCTGCGCTCGACGCCGGCCGGTCGACAGAGGCGGCGGATGCGGCTGGTGAGGCGGCAGGCAAGGCTATCATCGCAGGCAAGTCGCCCGAGGTGGCAGCTACGGCCGGCGACGCTGCCGGCAAGGCGGCCCAGAAGGCGCTCGACGATGGCTTGTCGCCCGAGGCTGTCGATGCGGCGGGCGAGTCGGCGGGCGACGCCATCATCGCCGGCAAGAGCGCCGAGGTGGCGGCGGCCGCGGGTGAGGCTGCGGGCAAGGCGGCTCAAGCGGCGCTCGAACGCGGCCTATCGACGAAGGGGCGGATGCGGCGGGCAAGGCGGCAGGCGATGCGATCATCGCCGGCAAG
>NW_005199473.1:0-1998 GCF_000372725.1 Emiliania huxleyi CCMP1516 | reverse complement strand
CGCCCGCCGACGATCGATCAGTCCACAATCGTCGGCCCGCACCCCGCAGCGACCCGCAGCGATGGATGCCGCCCCCCACGGCCCCTACGGCCGACGCGCCGATGCACGACCGGCCTCCGTCGGACGGCTCTCCGGCCTCTCCGGCCGCTGCCGCCCGCGCTGCTGCCGATCCGGTCCCCTTCACGCTCCGCACAAGCAACGACAACTTTGAGGTCGCCGGCTTTGGCCAGGTGCCCACCACCTGCTTGCCTCCATGTTCACGCTTCGCGCCCCTTCCCCCCCCTCTGACGCCGCCGTATACCGTAGGTGAGGGGCACGACTACCCGCCTGGAAGGCGCTCTCATCAGCAAGTCACCCAGGCACCAACTCCTGGGCTATTTTGCCATCGCGAGCGGCCTCTCCGAGTGCACCCGTTGCGAGGGCGGGACCTATCAGAGCGAGGCGAGAGCGGCGGGCTGCATCGCGTGCGAAATGGGCAGCTACTGCGCCGAGGGCGCGTCGGCGCCGCTGCCCTGCGAAAAGGGCACGTACTCGAATAAGACAAACCTCGAGTCGGCGGGCGGCTGCGAGGGCTGCCCAGAGGGCCACGCTTGCACCACCGGCAGCGTGGCTCCCGTGCCGTGCCGTGCCGGCACGTTTGCCTTTGGCTCGCGCAACGCCGAGTGCGAGCTCTGCAGGGCGGGAACGTACCAGAACGGCACTGGCGCCTCCAGCTGCCTGCCGTGTGGAAGTGGCAGCTTCTGCCCCAGGAGATGGGACAGCGAAGGAGGAGCCCAAACACGTATGGGAGGTTTCGTTGATGCGTCACGCTGCCCGGCGTCTCTCACTTTCCGGGACAGCCCCGCCCTTGTGAGGCACGAAAGTGACGACTACCCCGTACGCCCTGTTGCATCATACCCCATCGCCGACCGCCCATTCCCCCCTCCTCGTTCCCCCCTCGGCGAGCCGATGATCGTCGAGCCTCTGCCCCGCGCGCCCCCGAGACCCCCCCCCCCCCGCACGGAATGAAGGGGGCAGAGGGTGCGAGCAGCGGACCGGACCGGGCTGCGGCAGTGGCGTCGAAGGCGGCGCGCAGCGAGAATCGGCGAGACAACTGCGAAGAGAGAGAGCCCCCCTGGAAGAGGGGACCGGGATTCCAGAAATGGTTGTGTCCCCTCTCGCGGTGCTCGCTCGCCCGTGCGGAGGGCATGGCCGCGGAGGAGGCGAGTACGCGCTGCCAGGCCTTCCACAGACAGCCTCTTGGATGCCCAGACTGAGGGTTGGCTTTGCGTGGCGTAGTCCGTGCGCTGCGCTGCGCAAAGCTGCGTGTGCTGAAAGGTGCATCTGGTGCTTCCTTTCGGAAGTGCGCACCTCCTGCAGCTGGTGGAAGGCCGTGCTGCCGCTCGCCTGCTCCGTGGACAGGGCGGGGAGGCGGCGCCGCAGCGCCGCAGCGTCCGCTGCACGCCGGTGCAGCACTCTGCTGCCTGGTGGACAGCATGCTGGTGCTGTGCGCGGTGTTTGCGAGGCGGCTTTGGCGCTGTACTGCCTGCCGCGGCGAGTGGCGCGAGGCACGCGCGGCGCCGCGCGTGGCCCGGACGGCGCCAGAGAGCGCGCTCGATGAGCCAGCCGGCGCGGCGCGAGCGCCGTGCAAGCTGGCACATCGTCTGCATGCTGCCGTCGTTCTCTGGTTGACGGCGGTCAATCTCGTGGTTGTCAATCAAAACCGGCGGGCTTTGTGACGCCGTTTACGCAATGGATTTGCGTTCGTTTTTTCTTTTCGTTTGTTTTTTCTTCTTTTGCGGCGACGGAGGGGGGGCGGACGGGCGCTAACTATGGGCAACTACATGTCGAAGGTTCGAGGACGACTACTCGCCGCCTGGGTCGTTTGGGGCGCGCGGCTCCGTCGAGGACCGGGCGCGCCCCTTACCCGGCGCGGCGTAGGTCCCACTCTGACGTATAGAGGGGAGGCACGGACGACGGCCCGACTCATCAATCCCACTCATCTTCTCCCTCGCCCCC
>NW_005199474.1:0-1998 GCF_000372725.1 Emiliania huxleyi CCMP1516 | reverse complement strand
ACCATCGCGCGACGGGGCGCCGCTCGCGCGCGACATGACGTGCACCGCGTGCGGGTTCCGGTGGACGCCGGCGGTGGCCGTGCAGGTGCTTGGCCGGGAGCACAGGGCGAACACCGTCGAAAAACGGATCCGGCTTTGCACCCCCGACGCGCAGTGCAGCCGCCCCTCGCAGCACCGCCGGGGGATCCGAAGCGCGCCGGCGGACGCGGTTTGCCCGTGGTGCGGGCAGGAGTTTCACCACACTGCCAGGAGGAAAGCTGAGCAGGCCCTGGCCCGGCACCAGGGCAAGGACGCAGATCGGACCCGGAGCGCGAGGTGCATCGCCATTGAACGAGCCGCCGCGGCGGCTCAGGCGGTGCGAGATGCGGAGCGACGGGGGTAGGCCATGCACAGCATGTCTCGGCCTCTGGCCGCTAGGCAGGGCGTCTTGCAAGAACCAAGAAGCACGCGCCACACGGTGTGGTACACTGTTTGCGGCTATGGCGGTGTGTGCGACGAGGTATTAGAGGTTTTTTGCTAAGGTTCCACACGCGTCCCACGGCGGGCTCCCACGCGTGGGATCCGGGACTCAGCCCGTGGCGCCTCCCTCGCCGCCGCCGCCGCCGCCTTCGGAGGCGTCGCCGCCCACCTCGCCGCCGCCGCCGCCCTCGGCCGCCGCCGCCGCCGCCTCCTTGGCGGCCGCCGCTGCCTCCTCGGGCTCGACGTAATCTATGACCGCGCCCGACTCGCTGGCGATCTCTGGGCCGGCGCGGGGGCCCCCGGAGGCACCGTGCGCCGCGCAGCAGTGCGGAAACGGGGCTCCGGCGCTCATGTGCGCCGCGCAGCAGTGCGGAAACGGGGCTCCGGCGCTCATACTCGCTCATACCACCGACTTCCCGAATGGTTACGGTTGGTTAGAGGGCAGATTTGGAGAGATCTCGAGGAGTACACACAGATAGACCCCCCAACCATAAGAAGACTCCGACCTGATCGGTCGTACTGACCGCCGACAGATGGCTGCAGACAGCAGACAGGCCGCGGCGCGCGGCGCGCGGTGCGCGGCGGGCGGAGGCGGGTAGCGTTCGAGCCGCCGCGCGAGGGAGCGAGCGAGCCCACACTCTATTACGTTACGAGGTCCGTCTAGATGGCTTGTTCCTGAATCCCCGCCCCGACGTCACTCGCGACCGTAGAAGAGGAGTAGAAGAGGAGCGGATCGCGTTGTGAGCCTCAAACTCGCGCCCCGTGTCCGGCTGATTCGACGGCAGGTTGCAAATCGTTGCGAGGTGAGGAAGACTGATACGATTGTAGTGTACAAAGTCGAGCTCCCAGCTCGCGGGCGGCGAAGACGACGCCGACGAAGAGGCCTGGAAGGAAGGGGGCGCGAGCGGCGGCGGCTGCGGCGGAAGGCCCGAAGACTCGAGCGGCTGCGGCGGCAGAGGCGGCCGCGGCGGGTCCGACGTCAGCGGTGGCAGCGACTTGAGGAGCAGCGGCGGCAGCGCAGTCGGCTGCAGCGTGCGACCCACCCGGAAGGCGATCACGCTCCCGGGAGCGCAGGGCACAGCAAGCAGGCCCGGAATGGTCGCGGTCGTCGGGTCGCGCAGCAGCACCAGCTTTGGTCCGACGCATCCCGCCGTCTGATTGACGACGCGATGCGCTGGCCACGGGGGCGACGGCGCCCCACCCTCCGCCGTGTTCCAGACGCCACCACCGTGTTGGTTGGACGGCGCCGCCGACTCCAGCGGGTTATGGACGCGCACGCGCGAGGCGGGGATGAGGAGGCCATCCCTCTGGCAGGCGGCACAGAATCTCTGCCGAAAGGCGGCAGACAGCGGTTCCGCCTTTGCATGCGTCCCGCCGCCGGCAAGCTCCTGGCCCCAGCACGTCTCGGGCGGCTTGCGCTTTCGAGAGGGAGTAGGCGCGGGCGCTGGTGCGGCCGACAGCGTCGAGTCCTGTGGCATGAACACCGAAGGTCGTCGAGGACCGTGTCATGCCGGCACCCTGAGCGCCGTATTTCGGGTC
>NW_005199475.1:0-1999 GCF_000372725.1 Emiliania huxleyi CCMP1516 | reverse complement strand
CTCACGGCGCGGGCTCTCTCGGCTACGGGACCGGCCCCAGCTTCGTCTGAGGGCTAACAAGCTGCCGAGCCCAAATCACTGTGAGAGTCGTGATTTCTTGTTGGTCTTTAAAAATATCTCTCTCAAACACACACACAGTGTGTGAGTGAGTGAGTATTCTTGATACGAAACCACGACGACACACACCAGTCGACTCGCATCGGTTGCCTCCATGAACGGCGGAGCTATTCTCGCGTCCACACCACACCTGGCTCCAACGTGGACACGCCCATAGCTGGGGACACTACTAGGTCACGCATGGCATCAGAAGTTTTATCTCTGGGCCCCGAAAGGCATCTCTAGCAGCGTCGTTACGCATGCGCCCTCCCCTCCTGGGCGCATACGCCTCACGTCTCGACAGAGCGTAAGCCCTTGGCGTGTGACGAGACGAGTTCTTCGCCATCGCAGCGAGCAGCACACCACTCGCCGCAGCAGCCGGAGGCATCGCCGCAGCACTGTCTGCGCCGCAGTCCCGCACCCGTCGACGAAGCTCCCCCCGCGGAAAACCGCGCGTAGCGACGCCTTGACGATCGAGATGAGCGCGCTTGAAGCTCGCCCACCTACTGCCCCTGAGAGTTGGTTACCGAGTGGGATCAGCTCCCCCCCTTGGGATCGAAGCCGCCACACCTCGCACCCAACATCCCAGGCGGGATCAGAGAGAGACTCCGCACCGGACACCGCCCGGGCACAGACCCCCTACCCGTCGGACTACGCCTGGACCCCTCACAGAGCAGCCCACGCACAGGTCACGCATCGGCAGATTTGACACCTGATTCAGGCGTAGACAGCACACACTGGTCACAGTTGCATAGCCCTGCCGGGGGGGACGAGTTCGCAAGGTTAATATTAAAAGAATACAAAGTGGTGACAACCACTGAGTTCTCAGTGGACGAACGAGCGTCGACTGAACAGAAGAGCGTCCCCTCGACGCCTCGGTGCCACCCACCGGTGTGAAGACCATCCGGATCTACCGGGTTCCGCACCCGTTCCCGCGATGGCTCACTGTCCTCCGTCGCCAGGTTGAACCCCCTCCCCCCCCCAGCCCTCGTACTCGACCACGATCCCTCTCGACCTCGTACTCGACCGACCTTCCTCCTCATCACTGATCCAGACCCGATCCTCCTCCTCATGGCTTCACCTCATGTCGTTGATCTCTCACCCCAGCATATTTGTTACGCTCTTCCCTCTGCTTTGCAACTGCACCATGTCCCTTATGTCTTGAACTCACATCTGATCTGACGGTGTCCCTCACCCTGCCTAGCGTCTCACCTCGCAAATCAATTGTCGTCCACCCCATGAACCTGTCGATCTCCTCGTCGCCCACGCCCTCGTTCCCCATGTACTCCAGCATAAGCTCGTCGTCCTCCTCAGCTAGCTCCCTCCTCCCACCATGTCGCCTCTCGACTCCGCTCCATCAAGCCCACTCCGCCCACTGCTCCCCGCTGCCTCGCTATCGCCTCCCCTCTCCACTTCCATCTGAACTTCTTCTTTCTGCTCACCACTGACTGACTGATTGACCGACTGACTCAAGTACTGATTGACTGAATGACTGCCTTGACCCCACCCTGAATCTGAAATTCTCGCTCCTTTGTCCACCTTAGCCTTCTTTCTGCCTGTCCTATGCCCAACCCGCCTCCACATCTCCACCTCCTCATCACATCCGCTCGAGTCTGATTCCTGTCAGTGGAGAGACCACTTCACAGCTATGCCTTGCCCTTTCGCCGCCGCCGCCCTCACCACCGCCCTCGCCGCCGCCGCCCTCGCCGCCTCCACCATCTCCGCCGCCGCCTTCGCCACCGCCGCCCTCGCCGCCTCCGCCCCAACCTCCTCCGCCGTCCCCACCGCCACCCTCGCCGCCGCCGCCCTCGCCGCCGCCACCCTCACCGCCGCCTGTTGTCGCCGATCGTTGACGCCGCCTCCGCCCACCGTCGCCAGTCAGCCGCCATTCAGCGCGGCCCGC
>NW_005199476.1:0-1999 GCF_000372725.1 Emiliania huxleyi CCMP1516 | reverse complement strand
TCCGTCTCGGCCGCCGCGCCCGCGTCCGCCTCCAGTGCAGCTGCGACCGCGGGCCCGTCCCCAGCGCGCGCTGCGGCGAGGAGCGTGCTAGGCGGCGCGGCACCGCCCTCGGCGGCGCGCCTGGAGCCGGCTGCGCTAGGCTCCGGCTCACCGCTCGAGCACGCGGCAGCGGCAGCATCGTCTGGCGACGGCGCCTCGGGCTCGGGCGGCAGCACCGGAAGCTTCTCGCCAGGCTTGACAATGATCAGCTCGCCTGAGGCGTCGCGCACAAACATGGCCTTGCCCGACGAGTTAATGGGAGCCGCGGCGGCGGACGCGCCAGCCGCGAGCATACACATTTCGAGTTGGGGCTCGCGGAGGGACCAACCTTTTCTTTTTGAGCTTAGCCTTCGATGTAGGAAACAAAGCAAGGCGCACATGGCATATCACTCTCGGGCCCACAGACATCCCGCACACCCGCCGCCACCCGCGCGCGCCCCACCCCGGCCGGGAGAAAGGGGAGTGACAGTGCGGGATTGAAAGCCTCCCGGGTATGTTGAGTCCTGGCTCAACAACGTAGGTTAAGAACGGGGGTGGTCCGGCTCACAAGTCCGGCTCACGCGCCCCGAGCTCACCATCTACCGCACTGAACACTTCCGCCCCCTCGCTCCCAACCCATCCACCCCGCCCCGGGTCGCGCCGCGCGATCTCGGGCCGCGCGATCTCGGGCGATCTCGCGCAATCTCGCGCAATCCCGGAGCTCCACGCCACGCCACTCCACCCCACCCCACCTCACCCACCGCCGCGCCGCGCTATCTCGGGCGATCTCGGAGCGTCGCTCGCGCGGCGTCACACCTGCTCAAAAAAGCTAAAAGGAAGGGCCCGGTTGGAGCCACGGGGGCTCACGAGGACGTGCTCCCTCGGTTCTCGCCGCCTCGCCCTGCGCCACTTGGGCCGGTGAGGCGGCGCGGTCAACACGCAGAGCTCACACAGAATCCTTTAGTGCTAAGTGCTGAGGCCGTGCCTAGCTGTGAACAGCAATTGTCGATGCTGTCCACCCCTTTCTCGACTGTCTGAGCTTGTGCGTCTTGGGGCCGGGGTTGTGTTTTTTGAACAGCGGCTGCGCCCTCCGAGTCGGCGTCTAGCGCGCGCGATAAGGTTTTTGCTCGCCTTCCCTGGGACCCCGTGTTGCGTGACTCTGTGCGATTTCGGGTCCGGGGTTGTGCGTTTACGTGAACAGCGGTGTGCGTTTGTATTGAATTGAACCTCTCACAGGCCAGCGCACAGCGCCATAGGAGGTATTTTCTTCTCAATAACAAGGCTGTGAACAGCGGTATCCTGCTGAGTTGCGCACTCGCCGGCGACCCCATGCTGCACTTACTCTGCGTCGCCACTGCCGCCACGACGCGCCGGGCTGTGCTTCAGCACTCCGCCGGCGCTGCAGCCACCGCCGCGGCCGCCTTTGCTCTGCCGCGCAGCAGCGCACTGGCGGCCGGCGGCCAGCTCTCGGCCCGTCAGCTGCTGTCGGACGTGCCCGTCTTTGCGATCACCAACTCCAAAGGCGCACCGTACCTCACCGGCAGCGACAGTGCTGGCCGACGCACCGGGTCCTTTTACCTCTCACCGAAGGAGGCGCTCGAGCAGCTCGAGAACGTGCGCGCCTTCGATGCACGCGCCTCGCTCTCCATCCTCCCGCTGGGCGGCATTTGGGACGAGCTGCCGCACTCGAGCGCCGAGGCGGCGCGCATGCTCTCGGCGGCGCCACAGCCCAAGGCGGGCACGTCGACCGACCTGAGGCTGTTCCAGCTCGAGCCCATCTCCGACGAGCGGGCGGCGGTGCGCCAGGTGCTTGGCAAGGCGGGCGCGCCGGCCGACGGCACCGTGCCGCTCTACTGGGAGCCGTCGCTGCTCATCCAGCCTGACGGCGCGAGCGAGGCGCAGCGGCCCTACTTTTTCAGGCTGGCGGACTTGCAGGCGACGCTGGCGCAGGCGGAGGGGGCGCCCGCCAAGCCCGACTACG
>NW_005199477.1:0-2000 GCF_000372725.1 Emiliania huxleyi CCMP1516 | reverse complement strand
CAGGCTCAAACGCAGCGCAAGGCTCGGCTAGCTGTGCTCAGACCAAGTCGATTTGTACCAAAGTTGGTAGACAGTGCCAAAACCACGGAATCGAAAATGGCTCTTAAGTTCGCGACCTGGTGTCTGCACTGCCGCATGGTGCGAGCCGCCACTCATGAGAAGGTCTCAGCTGCGATGCTTTTGCTGCCTGTGTCAATGCAGCAACCCATATGACTAGCAGGATTGGGGCTGGGAGAAGATGCACAAGCGCACCGTCAACTCGGCATACTCCTCGCTCCTCGCGTACGACGACGGCGCACCCGCCTCCATCCACATCGGCCTCGCGTACGAGCGCGGCCTGGCGGCGCTCTGCCTGGTGCCACTAAGCCCAAGGGGGGGTGGGGGGGGGGGGGACCCTGTAGCCCCTGCAGACTGATGTTTATGGTGGTTTAAAGTGTGTGTGTGGGGGGGGGGACAGCTTTGGGCGGTCGACTTCAATTTGGGGGGTTACGACGGTTTGGGGGATCCTGCCGACGCGCTACAGTTGTAGCCCCACTGCACATAAGATGGACACCTCAACGGGAAGGGCACTCGCAGCAGGCGGGGCCGAATCCTGCAGCCTTAGTCTTGGCCCGATCCGGCGGCATGCCACGGGTAGGCGGCCCTTCACGCGCGCGCGAGACGTGCAGACAGGGTTGCCAGGTGAGAGCGAATGGCGCGGTTCACGCCTCGCACAACAGAGAGAGAGATGCGCTCTACATGGATCATGGTGGGACCATAAAAGAGAGCGAGTACTTGGGCGAGTAGGCCGTGCGCGGTGCGGTCAACGCTGCGCGCGCGCGACTTTGCGCGCGAGGCGGTGCAGCTTGAGAACGGCGGTGGGCGAGAAGCCGCCGCCGAACGTCTCGTGTGGAGCAGCAGGTTGAAGTTGTTGCGCTTGACAAAGATCGCGTCGTGGTAGGCGATGCGCCTTGTGTTGACGTAGCCGTGGCCGGTCTTGTGGGAGAAGGGTTGTGTCAGGTTGGCCGGGCTGCCCGCGCGCCTTGTTGTGTGTGTGTGTGTGTGTGTGTGTGTGTGTGTGTGTGTGTGTGTGTGTGTGTGTGTGTGTGTGTAGTGTAGTGTGTGTGTGTGTGTGTGTGATTTTTCGAAGCCAACAAGAAATGTGTCTCTTCTTCTGTGTGTGTGTGTGTGTGGCCTGTGAGGGGAGCGTCTATAGACACCTACCTCACCCGACACCGACCCCACACATACTCTCGTCCGAGCTCGCGGCTGACGAGTTTGCGAGAGGAGGAGCAGCAGCCTGCTCTAGCCTCACGCGTGACGTGCCCTATCAGGAGGGTGGGCAGCGAACCAGTCTAGACCAGTTTAGATCACTGCTAACACGAACCAGATTACTCTGTTATTTGTGCCCCATTGGGGGGGGGGGGGCGGGGCAGGGCAATCTTCATCCCGCTCGCTCCTTTCACCACACACCGACCGACTGAAGGACCTCCGTCCGCAATGCACATGCAGCCGGGCGCAGTTGTGCTGGACGCGTCGATGCGAGTCCTCCGCGACACACACCGGCGGTCGTGCCACGCGAGCGCGCCCTCCACAGAGGCTCACCCGCAGCGGCAAAAGCGGAGGGTGGTGGGGCGCGAGAAAACAGCTGGCTTGGCCTGCGAAAGAGAGCAGCAGGCTTGCTGGTGGTCGCTCGTGCTGTGTCCGACTGACGGCCGCGCGGGCATCGCCGGAGAGTCCCAGCAAACGGGCAACGCAGCTTGGAAGCTGGTGAGAGCTTGGCGGCTGCTCAGGATCGCGCTGCTGCCGAGCTAGTCAGTGGTCACGGTCCCAGCGTGCACAGTCCAGTGGCCAGTGTTCCATCTGTCGAGTGTGTAGCTTATGCTGTCGAGATCAATAACTTCGTGAGACACCATCACGACAACCCAAACTCGGCCTCCCACTCTGCGTACCGAGACCCGTACTGCGACACGGTGGGGCGGGTGCACGCAAACGCGGCGCGGAGGTCCTCCTCTGTCACA
>NW_005199478.1:96969-105260 GCF_000372725.1 Emiliania huxleyi CCMP1516 | reverse complement strand
AGCGGGACGCGAAGCTGCTCGACGAGAACCGGCTCACCTCCTCGGCCTACCCGCCCGCTGGAGGCAATAGCTGCACAGACACAAGCTCTCACCAACAGCTGCACTGGCGGCTCAGTACTTTGCACGGGGCTCCCGCCGGTCTCAGATGTGGGTGGGGAGGGAGCCGAGCCTGTATCCACACCTCAGCGTGCGGGTTGTATCTGACCGTGCGTTTCCTGTAGGTGGCCGGCCTAGCGGCCGCTACGCGCTCGGCAATATGCAGAATGCACCATTCACCCAAAAGGTGGGCGGCATGGCGACCACGCCGGCGCCAGGCCTTCCAGTGCTGAATGCATAGCTGTCAGGTGGAATATGGAGGGAGCGAGGAGTGCCGGTGCACTCAGCTTCGGTGCCGGTGGAGGGCGGCACCCTATCGCCCACGCACACGCGGAGCACAGCACACCTCTTCGCGCTAAGCCAAACAAATGCTATGCGCGGGCGTGGCGACTCCGAGGCCTGCTCCCTGGGCCCTCAGCAGCTCGTTGCTCTGAATGATATTTTGGCATCTTCATCGCGCGAGCGAGCGCGCATCCGAGAGGTCCCGAAAAACGCGAAATAAAGAGGAGATTCAACACAAGGAGAATTGTGTTGAAACCGCTCCCGATGGGTGATAGCCTGGCGCCCGGCAAAATCAAACTTTCTCGCCCGATGACACAATAGCGGAAAAAATCCCCAGCGCAATCTGGTATAAACCTCGAGAGAGAGAGAAGGAGCATGAAAAGCAGTCCTCCTCCGGGAATGTACGTAAGAGCCACATACATTGAAAAGTTTCCGCCCACTGTGACTCTGTGATTTTATTTTGTGTGAGCGCTGTGTGTTGCTCAGCGTCCCGGTGAGTACGGCGATCAGAGCTCCCCCGGTCGTCGCGCTAAACCGTAACCCGCCGAGGCGGGCCGGATCCACGCGTTGCCAGACTACCCCGTTCCGCCCGTTGAGGCCGCTCGTCTAGCCAATCAGCCTTAAGCGAGCGGCCTGGCCGTTGGAATGGCCGGGTGGAGAGAGGGGCGGAGTCGGCTCGGAAGCGCGACTGCAGCCACGGGGACTGCCCGCCCACTCTCGTCGGGTTGAGATCTCTTCTGGTATCATGACTGCACTCAAGAGTGCTCCAAGACCAAGTCGCAAAAGTGAGTGTGCTCAACTAAGTGCTCTAGCGCTGCAATGTGCTCTCTCGCCGCAGTCTCGCATAGTCTCACACTCACGGGGCGGGGTGCGCACCTGTCGTGAGGCGTGTCGGCAGTTTCGGGGAGCTCTATTTTTCACGGAGTGTTCTCACTTTCTCGCTCTGGGCCGGCGCGGGGCCCCCCGGAGGCACCGTGCGCCGCGCCGCAGTGCGGAAACGGGGCTCCGGCTCTATGAGTCTCTATGAGCACCGACTTCCCGAATGATCACGGTTGATCAGAGGGCAGATTTGGAGAGATCTCGAGGAGTACATACAGATAGACCCTCCAACCATCAGAAAACTCCGACCTGATCGGTCGTACTGACCGCCGACAGATCACTCCAGACAGCAGACAGGCCGACGTCTGCACGCGGCCGGCCGGGCGAGAGGCTTGACACGATCCGACCCTGCGACCCTGACGCTGCTGCTCTAGCTATCAGCCATGCACTGCTGACTGCTGCCACAATGTGCGACCTGTGCTGGCCCACTTGGCGGCCTTCCCGGTCAGTGGTGAGGCGCAGTTCAGAGCTGTCGATGGCGCGATGCCGCACTGGTCCCACATTGGTGACACGAGACCACCAAGTTTGCCGGTCCAAGAGAGAGGCGCCGGCGCTGTCCTGAGAAGGTGCGTGGTCCCTCTTGACTGCCCATGCGCGCGAGGCTGTGTAGGCATAGCCTCGAGAGTGCCAGCAGCCAATCCGAGGTGACGCGCATTGCGCCAGAAGCGTGCACGCAGCTGGAAGGACACCTTCCTACTGGCCGTACGATCACGTCATCACTGAATGCTTGATACAAAGGCCGCGAGCTATGCAGGTGATCAATTGTGCATCATGGCACGGCCAGCTGCGCCGACAGGCTGTCGCAAGGCGTGATAGCATGGCCGCAAGTACGCCGAATTCCCATGAAAACAAGTAAAAAATCGCGAAAAAATAAAAAAAAACTCCAAAAAATCGGCGCCTGCGGCGGGCCATGGGACCCCATCTCCCCCCCGCATGGACACCCTCTGGGGCCCCCGCGCCGGCCCAGAGCTTTCTCGTCATTTTCGCAGATTCGAGATTGAGATACGGAAAGCCGAAAAGCGAAATTGAGCCGTAATACGAAAAAAAACAGTGGGACCACTGAGCACTGCGTCGGGATCTGTCTGAGTGTCTGTTGCGGACGCCTTCCCCCCGGCGGGCCGCGCCGGCCCCCCCCGCTCCCTAGCTCTTCTGTCTCTTCGACGAGGGGGAGGGGCTGGCGCGGAAGAAGCCTGCGAGAGTGGCCGCGGCCGCCTTTGGCGGGCGAGGCACGGGCTCGCCGGCTATCTCGTGCGCCAAGCGCTTGAGCGCCTCGGCGTTGCGCGGCATGGCGGCCTGTTCCGAGTCGTTGAGCACAAACGCCCAGACCTCGATCCCGCGCATGCGCCAGCCGTGGACCACCGCCGCCAGCCGGCGCAGCTCGTCCTCGCCGTAGTCGTAGGCGTGGTCGTCGCACCCGCCGTGTAGCCGCACGTACGCAAACGGCGCCGTCTGGGGCCAATGCCGGTCAAGGTCGGAGGGAGGGTACTCGCTGCGCGCCTCGCCCCTCGCGCCCTGCTCCACAGTCGCGCGCCCCATGCTGTCCGGGTGCGCCACGAGCGCCCAGCCGCGCCGCCGGAGCCAGTCGGCCAGGCCGCGCTGCGGGTCGAGCCACGAGGCGTGGCGCACCTCGAGCGCGACTCGCAAGGCGGGCGACGCGGCGGGCGACGTGGCCGGCGATGCTGCGGGGGCGGCGGCTGGCGCGGCGGCGAGCGCGCTTGCGGCGCCCTGCTCCGCCTCCTCGACGGCAGCGGCGATGTCTTCGAGGAGGGCGGCGTCGGCGGCGACGGAGCGCGGGAACTGCAGCAGGAGCGGGCCGAGGGGGGCGCCGAGGGAGAGCGCACGCGCGAGAAAGGCCGTCAGCGCGCCGAGAGCAGACGGGTCGCGCGGGTTCGCCGCGTGTGTGAAAGCTGCGGGCGCCTTCAGGCAGCAGCGGAAGCCGCGGCCGGAGCGGGCGCGCCACGCAGCAACGGTGGCGGGCGAGGGCAGCGCGTACGCCGTGGAGTTGATCTCGACCGCGCAGAAGCGCTCCTGGCAGGAGAGGGTGCGGGAGAGGAGCAGGAGGAGGAGGGGAGAGGGTGCCGTCTCTTCTCGCCCGACTCTTCTCTTCTCGCCTCCTCTTCTCGCCTCCTCTCCTCTCTGCTCGCCGCCTCTCTTCTCGCCTCCTCTCCCCTCGCCTCCTCTCCTCTCGCCTCCCCTCCTCTCGACCGCTCCTGAAGAAAGTCGAGCGCCGCGTCGCCCTTGGCTCGCCTCGCTCCAGGGGCGAAGAAGGGGCCCGCCCAGTGGCCGCTGACCGCTGCGAAGCCAGCCGGACCGACAAAGAGCGGCGGGAGGGCCCTCGGCGCGACTCCGACGGCGAGGTACGCGCTCGCCTCGAGCCGGACCTCGCCGCCTCCGAACCGCTGGTCGAGGGCCGAGAGGACAGCGGCCCGCAGCAGCGCGGCCCGCTCGTCGCCTGATGCATGCATCACCCGCCTCGTCGGCACGAGGGAGCTACCGGCCCGCAGCAGCGCGGCCTCGCTCCTCGCCGAGGCGTGCGAGTAGCGCGCGCGTGCCGGGCGCTCCCAGAGCGAACCGCTCCCAAAACGCCTCTGCGCTGCCGCAGGTCAGCGTGCGGGTGACGGGACCGCGCACGTGCGGCTCGAGGCCGGCGGCGCGCAGCAGCGCGGAGAGCACCGCGGGAGACCCGTCGATGCGCCGCGCCGCGCCGGCGGGAGGCGCCGTCGCCTCCTCCCCGAGCGTCTCCCTCGCCACGGTCGGGATGAGCTGGAACGCGGCCGTCTCTTCGGCCGAGCCCCAGGCGGAGAAGGCGATGGCGCCGCCGGGCCGCACGCAGCGGCTCAGCTCGGCGATCCTGTGCACGCTGTGGTGCGAGTGAGGAGACGCTGTTCACGGTCGGGAGCCACCGCGGCGCAGTCGGCGAGCCCGGCCGCCACGTCCGGAAAGAAGATGACGCCAAACCCAGACGTCGCGAGGAGCGACCCGCCCGCAAGGTCGAGCGGGAGAGCGGTGCCCTCTGCCACCCGCGTCGCCAGCTCGTGGCTCGCCGCACTTGCCCGTTCCGAAGCCACACGCAGCATCTCGCCCGAGCCGTCGGTCGCGGTCACTTTCGCTCCACGCCGAAGCGCCTCGAGCGCAACCGCACCGCTGCCGGCCGCCACGTCGAGCACGTGCGCGCCCGTCAGAGCCACGCCGCCGAGCGCCTCGCACGCCGCGTCGAGCAGAGGAGCGGCGAACTGGGAGGTGAAGGGCTCGACCCGCTCGGCGTAGGCCTCGGCGACGCTGTCCCAGGCACTGTTGGACATCGCCGAACTCTCTCTGAGCTCCGCCGATAACGATTGGGGTGGGGCCCCAACTCGTGGTAGGCCACTAGTTTATCGTAGGGTACTCACGGATACCTCTCCTGAGTCCCTCTCGTGTGCCCTCGCGCACATCGCATGCGGTCTTCAGCCTCCGCTGCTGTGCTCCCGCGTCGTTTACGCGGCGGTAGGTGCTCCACGTGTGGTGAGCTCCACCTCTCTCTCTCTCTACTTGGTCTGAGGTGCGAACCCTTACGGCGCCGCGGCCGGCTGCAGGACGTTGAGGTTACCTCCGGACCTGCAGTTCGTCCAAGCTGTTTGAGTCCCAACCCTCCGCCTTTAGTGGCAAGACCCCAGGGGATGTCAGGTACTGCGTAGCTCTTCCGTTGTGGAGGCACGCGACTCCAGACTGACCCTTTACGCGCCAATGTATCACACCTCACGGTGCTGATGCTTGGTTCATGTGGAGAAGCCGAGATAAACTAGTTAGCCTTCGATGTTATGAAACAACGCAAGGCGGACATGGCATATCGCTCTCGGGCCCACAGACATCCCGCACACTCGCCGCACACCCGCCGCCCCCGCGCGCGCCCCGCCCCGGCCGGGAGAAAGGGGAGTGACAGTTTGGGACGGCAACAGAACGAGTATGTTGAGTCCTGGCTCAACAACGCAGATAAAGGACTTGGGTGGTCCGGCCCACAAGTCCGGCTCATGCGCCCCGACTGACCGATCTACCGCACTGATCACTTCCGCCCCCTCGCTCCCAACCCATCCACCTCGCCTCGGGCCGCGCCGCGCGATCTCGGGCGATCTCGCGCGATCTCGGGCGATCTCGGAGCTCCACGCCACGCCTCCCCACCCCGCCCCACCTCACCCACCGCCGCGCCGCGCTATCTCGGGCGATCTCGGAGCGTCGCTCGCGCGGCGTCACACCTGCTCAAAAAGGAAGGAGGTTGGAGGCAGGAGGTCACGCCCCATCCAGAGCGCCGTCGTCGCCGGGTTTTTGGCCCCCGGGTCGTCGCCCGACGGTTGCTGCGCGGGGCAGCAGACCATCGGACGGCGCGACGACGCCCCGTCCGGCACGCTCCCCCCTCCACTCGGCTATTGCCGCACGAGCGCCCTCAGCGGCGGAATTTTTCCCTCGCGCTTCCTTGGGCCCCCGGCAACGCCGACGGACTTCCCGTCCCCCCACCTGCGCCGCAATCACCGCCGTGATTGTCGGCGCTGCGCCCCTTGGCGCCTGTGCATGTCCCGCGTGCCCGCCCGCCAAGGCTGGTGCCAAGGCCAACTCAACTGCCAAGGCTGGTGCCAGGGCCAAATCAACTGCCTGGCTGGTGCCAAGGCTCAAAGGCTCTCCTCTCTCTCTGCTCGCTCCGCCCTCTCTCCCTCCCTCCCTCCCTCCCTCTCACCCCCTCCCCTCTTCTCTCCTCTCCCCCTCCTCTCTCCTCTCTCCTCCTCTCTCTTCTCCTCTCCTCTCCTCTTCTCTTCTCTTTTTACCGCGCCAGCCCCGCCGGCTTTTCTTCACCTTTCTACCTAACCTAACCTAGCGCCCCGAGTTCATTTTATAATATAACCTAGCGCCCTTGTCGTGCCAGTGTGCTGTGAGAGAGGCTTGTATTTTAAGAATTCTCTTTTTACTCCAACCAAGAACTCGAGCACTTGAGCACTTGATAGAGTCGATTCCGCATGGTACGGGCGGGACCCCTCGATCGTCTCGCCCTCCCTCACTGGTGTGTTCATTGGGGGGCTTCATAACAAACACGGTACAGGATCGAGGTGCACGCTGCTGAGGGACCCCAGAGGGTAGATCGAGCAGTGTCGTCCCCCCTCTCCATCATCTCCCTGGGAGACGTCGGCGGCGATGGCGGTGTGACCGATCGAGCTACAAGAGGAGCTTTGTTCAGCAGGATCCGGGATAGTCTGGCGCACTACCTCACTGGGCCTGAGACCGCCGGGACGCCTCCCCTCACCGCCTCGGATTTATGTGGGATCGAACCACTCCGGGATGGGCAAGCCCATCGTGATTAATTGTCAAAATTCCCTGTTGTGCAAGAGGGGAGAGGGCTCGGACGGAGCGCGTGGCGAAAGAGGGCAGGGAATGGGCGCGGGGGAGGGAGGGGGGGGCTCAGCCGTGCAAAAAGCATCAATTAATAATATTAATGAAGAGATATTGCTCGGCCGTTCATGAAGTCCGTCTCGATCTGGAGGAGACGGGTCAACCCCGTGGAGGACCAGATCACGTTCACATTGTCGTAGCCGGAGAGGATGTTGACCTTTAGCTCGTGGAAGCCAACCTTCCCCGTTGGTTTCCCCCCCCCAAACCATCGGCCAACTTTTACCGAATGCCAAAGTTGCATTTTACCATTCGGGCAAATTCGACGATATGAAACGACAACACGGTGTATCTGTTTTCTGTTTTCCAAAACGACCGCCCGCCCGCCACCCCGAGGCGGCTCGGCCCCCCACTGACCGAGAGATCAAAAACGCTCGGCCAAGGCGCACATGTGTGGCTGCTTGGTGGCTCGAATCCTCGCCCTGGCCCCCCTGCTCGGTGCCCCCTGCCCCCCTGCTCTCGCGGCCTCTCGCCACACAAATCACATTTTTTCTCATGAAAGGTGACTGCTCAACGCGCGCCCGGTGTGCCGTCTCGGCTGCGAGTGGGAGTGCGTCTCCACTGGCCCGAGACCCCGCGCGCACGCACCACACCCCCCGCGGGTCCTCGGCCGCTCGGCCAGTGCGGCCACCGTGCGCGTGAACTCGCGCGAGCCCGCACGACGAGCTCCCCGCCACGGTCGTGCTCCCCTTCGTGGCTCGTGGCCTCAAGTGCTGCCGCCGCCGCCCGAGACGCCCCCCATCGCCTGCCGCTTGGCCGCCTGGCTTTGGAAGGAGCCGAAGTTCCGGTTCCACTCCTCGAAGGCGGCCAGCTCGCCCGGCCCGACGCTCGCGCGGATCGCGCCGAGAGCGTCCTCGAAGTCCGAGAGGCGGATCGGGCGCATCTCGCTCGAGTGCACCCCGCTGAGCAGCGCCGCCTCGAAGCCCGGATCGCGGCATGGCCCCATCGCTGCTTCACGGCACAGCGCCGCCATGTCGGAGCCCGAGTAGCCGTCGGTCGCCTCGAGGAGCGAGCCGATGTCGGCCTCGCCGATCGCGTGCACCAGGTCCGCGAGGCCGCGCGTGAGCATCTCGCGTCGCCCGGCCGCGTCTGGCAGCGGGATGAGCAGCCGCTTCGAGAGGCGGCGGCGGGCCGCGTCATCGAGCTAGGGCGGAGGGGGCGAGGGTGAGGGTGAGGGCTGGGGTGAAGGGCGAGGGGTGAGGGGTGAGTCCAAGGTGTGGTGGATGTGAACGCAGAACGGCGACCATAGCTCACAGGTCGGGTCTGTACCGCGGAGCTGCAGCTTCTGCTAGTGCCACACGTGCTAACCTGCTGCGGCCGGTTGGTTGCGCCGACGAAGAGGAGGCTCTCGTTGGCGTCGGCGCCCGCGACGCCGTCCATCTGGACCAGAATCTCATTCTTGACTCGGATGGTCGAGTCGTGCTCGCCCTCGCGCCGCTGGCCGAGCACCGAGTCCACCTAAGGTAAGGTGAGGTAAGGTAAACTTCTCCACACACACAAGGTGTTGGGCAAGGGGGGGCGACCCTGGCGTCTCCACGTCTAGACGACAGGAGCCCCACGGCATTTCAAGTGCAAGGCCCAATGCGCGTGGGTGAGCGGTGTGTGTGGTGGTGGGGGGGGGGGGG
>NW_005199478.1:96136-96869 GCF_000372725.1 Emiliania huxleyi CCMP1516 | reverse complement strand
GTTGCCCTCGGCGGCGATCGCCTTTGCGATGAGCGTCTTGCCGGTGCCGGGCGGGCCGAAGAGCAGTAGCCCGCGAGGCGGCCTCCGCTGACCGGTGAAGATGTCCGGGCGGAGGAGCGGCCAGACCGTGATCTCGCGCACCGACTGCTTCGCGTAACTTAGCCCGGCGATCTCCTCCCAGGTCACGCCGGGCGAGGCGTCCACCACTTCGTTGAGGATCACCTCGGCGAGCCGCGCCTTGGAGAAGAAGGGGGTGAGGGGGGAGGGGGGGGGGAGAGGGGCGGGGGGTGGTGGGGAGGGGGGGGGAGAGGTGAGTCGCGCCTCGACGCCGCGCATGGCCGGGTGCTCCATCAAGGCAACCACCTCGGGCGAGACTTCGCCCTCGCCGCCGCCGCCGCCGCCGCCGCCGCCGCCGCCGCCGCTGATGCCTCCACCGCCTCCACCGCCTCCACCGCCTCCACCGCCTCCACCGCCTCCACCCCCACCGCCGTTCCCGCCGCCTCCTCCAACGCCCCGCGGGCGGGCGAACGGCCGCCGCAGCCCCGCGGCCCGCGCCCCCCCCGAGGTGCCGCCACCGCCCGAGGTGCCGCCACCGCCGTCGGGAGGACCATTCAGGGCGGCGTGCAGCCCCGGGGGCCCGCCGCCCCCCCGGCCGCCACCGCTGTAGTGGCCACCGCCGCCTCCGCCCCCTCCGCCGCCTCCGCCACCTCCGCCACCTCCGCCGCCCCCTCCG